>NC_053028.1:256778637-256896963 GCF_003073215.2 Triticum urartu | reverse complement strand
GTGCCTTCCCCTTTTAGGACTCTTCCTTCTTCTTATCTCTTAGCGCATGGGCCTCTTGGGGCTGGTGCCCTTGGCCCATATAGGCCAAGGCGCACACCCCTACAGCCCATGTGGCCCCCCGGGGCAGGTGGACCCCCTTGGTGGACCCCCGGACCCCTTTCGGCACTCCCGGTACAATACCGATAATGCGCGAAACTTTTCCGGCGACCAAAACAAGACTTCCCATATATAAATCTTTACCTCCGGACCATTCCGGAACTCCTCGTGACGTCCGGGATCTCATCCGGGACTCTGAACAACTTTCGGGTTACCGCATACTAATATCTCCATAACCCTAGCGTCACCGAACCTTAAGTGTGTAGACCCTACGGGTTCGGGAGACATGCAGACATGACCGAGATGACTCTCCGGTCAATAACCAACAGCGGGATCTGGATACCCATGTTGGCTCCCACATGTTCCACGATGATCTCATCGGATGAACCACGATGTCAAGGACTTAATCAATTCCGTATACAATTCCCTTTGTCTAGCGGTACGATACTTGCCCGAGATTCGATCGTCGGTATCCCGATACCTTGTTCAATCTCGTTACCGGCAAGTCTCTTTACTCGTTTCGTAACGCATCATCCCGTGATCAACTCCTTGATCACATTGTGCACATTATGATGATGTCCTACCGAGTGGGCCCAGAGATACCTCTCCGTCACACGGAGTGACAAATCCAAGTCTCGATTCGTGCCAACCCAACAGACACTTTCGGAGATACCCGTAGTGCACCTTTATAGCCACCCAGTTACGTTGTGACGTTTGGCACACCCAAAGTATTCCTACGGTATCCGGGAGTTGCACAATCTCATGGTCTAAGGAAATGATACTTGACATTAGAAAAGCTTTAGCATACGAACTACATGATCTTGTGCTAGGCTTAGGATTGGGTCTTGTCCATCACATCATTCTTCTAATGATGTGATCCCGTTATCAATGACATCCAATGTCCATGGTCAGGAAACCGTAACCATCTATTGATCAACGAGCTAGTCAACTAGAGGCTTACTAGGGACATGGTGTTGTCTATGTATCCACACATGTATCTGAGTTTCCTATCAATACAATTCTAGCATGATTAATAAACGATTATCATGAACAAGGAAATATAATAACAACTATTTATTATTGCCTCTAGGGCATATTTCCAACAGTCTCCCACTTGCACTAGAGTCAATAATCTAGTTCACATCGTCATGTGATTAACACTCACAAGTCACATCGCCATGTGACCAACATCCAAAGATTTTACTAGTGTCACTAAACTAGTTCACATCATCATGTGATTAAGACTCAATGAGTTCTGGGTTTGATCATGTTTTGCTTGTGAGAGAGGTTTTAGTCAACGGGTCTGCAACATTCAGATTCGTATGTACTTCACAAATTTCTTATGTCATCTTGTAGATGCAACTACTACGCTACATTTGGAGCTATTCCAAATAACTGTTCTACTATACGAATCCAGTTTACTACTCAGAATAATCTAGATTAGTGTCAAAGTTTGCATTGGCGTAACCCTTTACGACGAACTCTTTTACCACCTCCATAATCGAGAAAATTCCTTAGTCCACTAGTTACTAAGGATAACTTTGACCGCTGTCCTGTGATCCATTCTTAGATCACTCTTGTACCCCTTGACTGACTCATGGCAAGGCACATTTCAGGTGCGGTACACAGCATAGCATACTGTAGATCCTATGTCTTAAGCATAGGGAACGACCTTCGTCCTTTCTCTCTATTCTGCCGTGGTCGAGCTTTAAGTCTTAACTTCATACCTTACAACTCAGGCAAGAACTCCTTCTTTGACTGATCCATCTTGAACACCTTCAAGATCATGTCAAGGTATGTGCTCATTTGAAATTACCATTAAGCGTTTTGATCTATCCTTATAGATCTTGATGCTCAATGTTCAAGTAGCTTAATCCAGGCTTTCATTGAAAAACACTTTCCAAATAACCCTATATGCTTTCCAGAAATTCTACGTCATTTCCGATCAACAACATGTTAACAACACATACTCATCGGAAATTTTATAGTGCTCCCACTCACTTCTTTGGAAATACAAGTTTCTCATAAACTTTGTATAAACCCAAAATCTTTGATCATCATCAAAGCATACATTCCAACTCCGAGATGCTTACTCCAGTCCCTAGAAGGATTGCTGGAGCTTTGCATACTTATTAGCATCTTTCAGGATTGACAAAACCTTCCGGTTTGTATCACATACAACCTTTCCTCAAAAAAACGTCGAGGAAACAATGTTTTGACATCCTATCTACATGATTTCATAAATAATGCAGTAATCGCTAATATAATTCCAACAGACTCTTAGCATCGCTACGAGTGAGAAAGTCTCATCGTAGTCAACTCCTTGAACTTGTCGGAAAACATCTTAACGACAAGTCGAGCTTTTTAATGGTGACATTTACCATCATTGTCCGTCTTCATTTTAAAATCCATCTGCACTCAACAGCCTCACGACCATCGAGTTGTTCTGCCAAAGTCTACACTTTGTTTTCATACATGGATCCTTTCTCGGATTTTATGGCCTCGAGCCATTTATCGGAATCCAGGCCCACCATCGCTTCTCCATAGCTCGTAGGTTCATTGTTGTCTAGCAACATGACTTCCAAGACAGGATTACGTACCACTCTGAAGTAGTACGCATCCTTGTCATCCCATGAGGTTTGGTAGTGACTTGATCTGAAGTTTCATGATCACTATCATAAGCTTCCACTTCAATTGGTGTAGGCGCCACAGGAACAACTCCCTGTGCCCTATCACACACTAGTTGAAGAGACGGTTCAATAACCTCATCAAGTCTCCACCATCCTCCCACTCAATTCTTTCGAGAGAAACTTTTCCTCGAGAAAGGACCCGATTCTAGAAACAATCCCTTATTGCTTTCGGATCTGAGACAGGAGGTATACCCAACTGTTTTTGGGTGTCCTATGAAGATGCATTTATCCTCTTTGGGTTCGAGCTTATCAGCCTGAAACTTTTTCACATAAGCGTCGCAGCCCCAAACTTTTAAGAAATGACAGCTTAGGTTTCTCTAAACCATAGTTCATACGGTGTCATGTCATCGGAATTACGTGGTGCCCTATTTAAAGTGAATGTGGTTGTCTCTAATGCCTAACCCGTAAACTATCGTGGTAATTCGATAAGAGACATCATGGTATGCATCATATCCAATAGGGTGCAGTTATGATGTTTGGACACACCATCACACTATGGTGTTCCAGGCTGTATTAGTTGTGGAACAATTTCCACAATGTCTTAATTTTGTGCCAAACTCGTAATTCAGATATTCATCTCTATGATCATATCATAGATCTTTTATCCTTTTGTCACGACGATCTTTCAACTTCACCCTGAAATTACTTGAACCTTTCAATAATTCAGACTCGTGATTCATCAAGTAGATATACTCAACATCTACTCAAATCATCTTTGAAGTAAGAACATAACGATATCCACTACACGCCTCAGCACTCATTGGACTGCACACATCAAAATGTATTACTTCCAACAAGTTGCTTTCTAGTTCCATTTTACTGAAAACGAGGCTTTCAGTCATCTTGCCCACGTGGTATGATTTGCATGTCTCAAGTGATTCAAAATCAAGTGAGTCCAAACGATCCATCTGTATAGAGTTTCTTCATGCATATCTACCAACAAACATGGTTCGCATGTCTCAATCCTTTCAAAAATGAGTGCGTCCAAAGATCCATCAACATGGAGCTTCTTCATGCGTTTTATACCGATATGACTTAAGTGGCAGTGCCACAAGTAGGTGGTACTATCATTACTATCTTATATCTTTTGGCATGAACATGTGTATCACTATGATCGAGATTCAATGAACCATTCATTTTAGGTGCAAGACCATTGAAGGTATTATTCAAATAAACAGAGTAACCATTATTCTCCTTAAATGAATAACCGTATCGCGATAGACATAATCCAATCATGTCTATGCTCAACGCAAACACCAATCTCAATGGTAGAGGGAGCGTGCGATGCTTGATCATATCAACCCTGGAAACACTTCCAACACATATCGCCAGCTCACCTTTAGCAAGTCTCCGTTTATTCCGTAGCCTTTTGTTTTGAGTTACTAACACTTAGCAACCGAACCGGTATCTAATACCCTGGTGCTACTAGGAGTACTAGTAAAGTACACATCAACACAATGTATATCCAATATACTTCTATCGACCTTGCCAGCCTTCTCATCTACCAAGTATCTAGGGTAATTCTGCTCCAGTGGCTGTTCCCCTTATTACAGAAGCACTTAGTCTCAGGTTTGGGTTCAACCTTGGGTTTCTTCACTAGAGCGGCAGCTGATTTGCCGTTTCATGAAGTATCCCTTCTTGCCCTTGCCCTTCTTGAAACTAGTGGTTTCACCAACCATCAACAATTGATGCTCCTTGATTTCTACTTTTGTGGTGTCAAACATCGCGAATATCTCAAGGATCATCATATATGTCCCTGATATATTATAGTTCATCACGAAGCTCAAGCAGCTTGGTGGTAATGACTTCAGAGAAACATCAATATCTCATCTGGAAGATCAACTCCCACTTGATTCAAGCGATTGTTGTACTCAGACAATCTAAGCACAAGCTCAACAATTGAGCTTTTCTCCCTTAGTTTGCAGGCTAAGAAAATCGTCGGAGGTCTTATACCCCTTGACGTGGGCACGAGCCTGAAATCCCAATTTCAGCCCTCGAAACATCTCATATGTTTCGCAACGTTTCAAAACGTCTTCGGTACCTCAACTCTAAGCCGTTTAACTGAACTATCACGTAGTTATCAAAATGTGTATGTCAGATGTTCGCAACATCCACAGACGACGTTCGAGGTTCAGCACACTGAGCGGTGCATTAAGGACATAAGCCTTCTATGAAGCAATGAGGACAAACCTCAGTTTACGGACCTAGTCCGCATAAATACTACTATTAACTTTCAACTAAATTTTCTCTAGGAACGTATCTAAACAGTAGAACTGAAGCGTGAGCTACGACATAATTTGCGAAGACCTTTTTGACTATGTTCAGGATAATTAAGTTTATCTTATGAACTCCCACTCAGATAGACATCCCTCTAGTCATCTAAGTGATTACATGATCCGAGTCAACTAGGCCGTGTCCGATCATCACGTGAGACGGACTAGTCATCATCGGTGAACATCTTCATGTTGATCGTATCTACCATACGACTCATGCTCGACCTTTCGGTCTCTTGTGTTCCGAGGCCATGTCTGTACATGCTAGGCTCGTCAAGTCAACCTAAGTGTTTCGCGTGTGTAAATCTGTCTTACACCCGTTGTATGTGAACGTAAGAATCTATCACACCCGATCACCACGTGGTGCTTCGAAACGACGAACTTTCGCAACGGTGCACAGTTAGGGGGAACACTTTCTTGAAATTTTAATGAGGGATCATCTTATTTACTACCGTCGTTCTAAGTAAACAAGATGCATAAACATGATAAACATCACATGCAATCAAATAATAGTGACATGATATGGCCAATATCATATAGCTCCTTTGATCTCTATCTTGGGGCTCCATGATCATCTTGTCACCGGCATGACACCATGATCTCCATCATCATGATCTCTATCATCGTGTCTTCATGAAGTTGTCTCGTCAACTATTACTTCTACTACTATAGCTAACGGTTAGCAATAAAGTAAAGTAATTACATGACGTTTATGTTGACACGCAGGTCATAAATAAATTAAGACAACTCCTATGGCTCCTGCCGGTTGTCATACTCATCGACATGCAAGTCGTGATTCCTATTACAAGAACGTGATCAATCTCATACATCACATATATCATTCATCACATCCTTTTGGCCATATCACATCACATGGCACATGCTGCAAAAACAAGTTAGACGTCCTCTAATTGCTGTTGCAAGTTTTTACGTGGCTGCTATAGGTTTCTAGCAAGAACATTTCTTACCTATGCCAAAACCACAACGTGATATGCCAATTTCTATTTACCCTTCATAAGGACCCTTTTCATCGAATCCGATCCGACTAAAGTGGGAGAGACAGACACCCGCTAGCCACCTTATGCAACTAGTGCATGTCAGTCGGTGGAACCAGTCTCACGTAAGCATAAGTGTAAGGTCGGTCCGAGCCGCTTCATCCCACGATGCCGCCGAATCAAGATAAGACTAGTAATGGCAAGTAAATTGAAAAAAATCAACGCCCACAACAACTTGTGTTCTACTCGTGCATAGAAACTACGCATAGACCTAGCTCTGATACCATTGTTGGGGATCGTAGCAGAAATTTAAAATTTTCTACGCATCACCAAGATCAATCTATGGAGTAATCTAGCAACGAGGGGAAGGGGAGTGCATCTACATACCCTTGTAGATCGCTAAGCGGAAGCGTTGCAAGAACGCGGATGAAGGAGTCATACTCGTAGCGATTCAGATCGCGGTTGATTCTGATCTAAGCGCCGAACAACGGCGCCTCTGCATACCCTGCAAAAACAAGTTAGACGTCCTCTAATTGTTGTTTGCATGTTTTACGTGGCTGCTATGGGTTTCTAGCAAGAACGTTTCTTACCTATGCAAAAACCACAACGTGATATGTCAATTGCTATTTACCCTTCATAAGGACCCTTTTCATCGAATCCGATCCGACTAAAGTGGGAGAGACAGACACCCGCTAGCCACCTTTATGCAACTAGTGCATGTCAGTCGGTGGAACCAGTCTCACATAAGAGTATGTGTAAGGTCGGTCCGGGCCGCTTCATCCCACGATGCCGCCGAATCAAGATAAGACTAGTAACGGCAAGCATATTGAACAAAATCAATGCCCACAACTACTTTGTGTTCTACTCGTGCATAGAAACTACACATAGACCTAGCTCATGATGCCACTGTTGGGGAACATAGCATAAATTCAAAATTTTCCTACGTGTCACCAAGATCAATCTATGGAGTCATCTAGCAACGAGGGAGGAGTGGATCTACATACCCTTGTAGATCGCGCGCGGAAGCGTTCAAGAGAACGGGGTTGATGGAGTCGTACTCGTCGTGATCGAAATCACTGATGATCCTAGCGCCGAACGGACGGAACCTCCGCATTCAACACACGTACGGAGCAGCGACGTCTCCTCCTTCTTGATCCAGCAAGGGGGAAGGAGAGGTTGATGGAGATCCAGCAGCACGACGGCGTGGTGGTGGAAGTAGCGGGATTCCAACAGGGCTTCGCCAAGCACTGTGGGAGGAGGGAGATGTGTCATGGGAGGGAGAGGGAGGCGCCAGGGCTCAGGGTGGTGCTACCCTCCCTTCCCCCCACTATATATAGGGCCAAGGGAGAGGGGGGGTAGCCTTGGCCCTTCCTCCAAGGAAGGGTGTGGCCAGGGAGGAGTCCCTCCTCCCCAAGGCACCTCGGAGGTGCCTTCCCCCTTTAGGACTCTTCCTTTTCCTCTTCTCTTGGCGCATGGGCCTCTTGGGGCTGGTGCCCTTGGCCCATATAGGCCAAGGCGCACCCCCTACAGCCCATGTGCCCCCCCGGGGTAGGTGGCCCCACCCGGTGGACCCCCGGGACCCTTCCGGTGGTCCCGGTACAATACCGGTGACCCCGAAACTTGTCCCGATGGCCGAAATAGCACTTCCTATATATAATTCTTTACCTCCAGACCATTCCGGAACTCCTCGTGACGTCCGGGATCTCATCCGGGACTCCGAACAACTTTCGGGTTACCGCATACTAATATCTCTATAACCCTAGCGTCACCGAACCTTAAGTGTGTAGACCCTACGGGTTCGGGAGACATGCAGACATGACCGAGACGACTCTCCGGCCAATAACCAACAGCGGGATCTGGATACCCATGTTGGATCCCACATGTTCCACGATGATCTCATCGGATGAACCACGATGTCAAGGACTTAATCAATCCCGTATACAATTCCCTTTGTCTAGCGGTACGATACTTGCCCGAGATTCGATCGTCGGTATCCCGATACCTTGTTCAATCTCGTTACCGGCAAGTCTCTTTACTCGTTCCGTAACACATCATCCCGTGATAAACTCCTTGATCACATTGTGCACATTATGATGATGTCCTACCGAGTGGGCCCAGAGATACCTCTCCGTTTACACGGAGTGACAAATCCCAGTCTCGGTTCGTGCCAACCCAACAGACACTTTCGGAGATACCTGTAGTGTACCTTTATAGCCACCCAGTTACGTTGTGACGTTTGGCACACCCAAAGCACTCCTACGGTATCCGGGAGTTGCACAATCTCATGGTCTAAGGAAATGATACTTGACATTAGAAAAGCTTTAGCATACGAACTACATGATCTTGTGCTAGGCTTAGGATTGGGTCTTTGTCCATCACATCATTCTCCTAATGATGTGATCCTGTTATCAATGACATCCAATGTCCATGGTTAGGAAACCGTAACCATCTATTGATTAACGAGCTAGTCAACTAGAGGCTTACTAGGGACATGGTGTTGTCTATGTATCCACACATGTATCTGAGTTTCCTATCAATACAATTCTAGCATGGATAATAAACGATTATCATGAACAAGGAAATATAATAATAACTATTTATTATTGCGTCTAGGGCATATTTCCAACAGGATCAGCATTTTCTTTAGAGTCATTTTTCTTATGTGCACCAGCATGATGTTCTTCACGTTCTGGAATGACTTCTTCAGCAGATTCTTTGGTAGGTATGATATCCTCAGTAGCCTTGAACTTGATGGATTCCTCAGGTGACATTTCATCTAGAACAGGAGGTAGGTTCTCTCTTTGTGAGCCATTAGTTTCATCAAACCGCACATCTACAGTTTCAACAACCTTGTGGTGAAAGGTGTTGAAGACTCTATAGGTGTGCGAGTCCTTTCCGTAACCAAGCATAAAACCTTCATGTGCTTTTGGTGCAAATTTAGAATTGTGATGAGGATCTCTAATCCAACATTTAACACCGAAGACTTTGAAATAACTCATGTAGGGTTTCTTGTCAGTGAGGAGTTCATATGAGGTATTTTTGAAGAATTTGTGAAGATATTCCTGTTGATGATATGGCACGAAGTATCAATTGCCTCAGGCCAGAAGCGAGGAGGTGTCTTGTATTCATCAATCATAGTGCGAGCCATCTCAACAAGAGTCTTGTTATTGCGCTCCACGATGCCATTTTGCTGAGGAGTATAAGGAGCAGATAACTCGTGAGTAATACCACATTCATCAAGATAGTCATCAAGACCGGTATTCTTGAACTCGGTACCATTGTCACTTCTAATGTGCTTGATCTTCACACCTAAGTTTGTTGAATCTATCGAGGAAAATCGTTTGAAGACTTCCTGCACTTTAGTTTTGTAAGTGCTGATATGCACCCATGTGTAACAAGAATAGTCATCAACAATAACAAAGCCATATAAAGATGCATCATTAGTGAATGTGGCATAATGAGTAGGGCCAAAGAGATCCATGTGAAGCAATTCGAATGGAGGAGTGGTAGTCAAGATAGTCTTTGAGGGATGCTTGGACTTGGCCATCTTTCCAGCTTCACAAGATCCACACAAATGGTCCTTGAGGAATTTGACACCCTCGGTGCCAATGACGTGCTTCTTCTTTGCGAGTGTGTGCAAGTTCCTCATGCCAGCATGACCTAGTCATTGATGCCATAACCAGCCTTATGAAGCTTTTGCATGTAGACATGTGGCAGGTTGTGGTCCCATAGAGAAATCAACAATATACAAGTATCCTCTCCTAAAGCCTTCAAAGACTTTGGAATTGCCAGCTTCCATGATCACAACACAATGATAATTGCCAAAGACAACAACCATATCAAGATCACAAAGCATTGAGACAGAAATGAGGTTGAATCCTAAGGACTCGAGAAGCATGAGTTTGTCCATGTGTCAATCCTTTGAGATCGCAACCCTACCTAGACCCAATACCTTGCTTTTACCTTTGTCAGCATAGGTGATATGCTTCAGATGCGATGGAGATAAAGCAGTTTCCATCAATAAGTTCTTGTCACCAGTCATGTGATTTGTACATCCACTGTCGAGGACCCACTCAGTGGCTTTGGGTTGATCATCCTGCAGATGAATTAGTGCATCTTACGAACTCATATACTTCATCAATGAAGAATATGACATCAAATTCATCATATTGAATTTCATCGAGCAGAATAACAGATATAACAGTATGAGGACGTTAGAAATGAAAATTCATTTCTTCATGATTAGCTTGCGTCCTTTCAAGCATTTTCAGGTCTCCAGTAAATTCTTCAGACGTTTAAGTTCGTCTAGAGACCTGACCCTGCATAATAGATTAGTTCTTTTTCTTCACCACCCACATTTGGAGGTGTGGCAAAGAGTTCATCTTTCGGTGAGCTCCATAAGAGAAAGGTGGCATAGAAGCTAGTCCACTTCGTTTCATAGAAGAGGGGTTAGAGTAAACATATGAGTAAGCAGGAAATTCTTTGAGGACTTATGAATATAATGATTTGAAGAATGATGCACATATTCATAGACCTTAGGCTTTCCCTGCGAAACAGAAGTGTTAGCACGATGATGTTCATATGAGGATCTGGATCCATATGAGGAATTTGATCCACGTGAGGAATTTGGTCCATATGAGGATTTGGATCCATATGAAGACTGTGGTCCATATGAAGAATTTGATCTAGGGTTCGTATTCTTCACAGGTGGTGTCATGATGACATTGAAGACTTTCAAGGAACCTTTTGGGAACCCAGATTTTCTTCAGAGGGGGATTGTTACTGTAGTTAGTTCCAATATATCTAGCAAATACTTCACCATTCTGATTTTTGAACAACTTATATAGTTGGAGTCAAATGACTCATCAAAGGAATATGAAGATTCACATGTAAAGCCAGGTAAAGTGGATGGACCTACTAGAGGTCCTTTTGCAGCAACCCATGAGGTTTGGGATACTGCTCAGGTTTCCAGTAGGTCCCATGAGCATTGAGTTTCCTCTCAAAGGCAATACCTTCTTTCCTAGGGTTCCTGTTGAGGATCTGCTTTTTAAGGACATCACAAAGAGCCTGACGCCCTTTGAGGCTTTTGTACATGCCTGTCACATACAATTCCTTCAACCCTGCATTGTCAGTGATACTTGTGGTATCCTCAGATCAGGAATTTGTGACCAAAGAGACAGTTGAAGAATTTGCAGCAATAGAAGCATTTGAAATTTCAGGTGCAGAATTAGCAAATTCACGTTCAATGCATTTCAAACATGGTGGAATGAATTCAACCTGAGCGGAATTGTTCTGTTGGGCAAGCAATGCATCACTTTCCTTCTGAAGATCTTCATAACTCACTCTTAGCTTCTCAAGATCTTGCTTTCTTTGAAGAAATTCATAAGAAAGCTTCTCATGATCGGCTAAGAGAGTGTTATGATGACTTTGAAGGTTGTCAAACTTAGACTGAAGTCTCTGAAGATTATCAGTCCGAGTTTGAGATTGATCCATTCCTTCACTCAACATATCATCGCTTTCATCTAGCATGTTTTGAACCTTTTCCAAAACTTTTTGTTGTTTAGTGGCAAGAGAAGCAAGCTTGGTATAGCTGGGTTCAAATTCTTCACCAGATTCATCATCACTAGACTCAAATAAGAAACATTCGGTTACCTTGGCACCTTTTGCCATGAGTCATGGTGCAGAGGATGATGGTTCAGGGTCGAAAGTCATCGGTTTGAGTGATTCCTTGAAATCCTCAAACTAGGGATCATGACAAGTTCGATGACCTTCATAGACGTCAGAGAGTCAGTCCTAGATAAGCTTCGCATGGCAGAGATGCATAATGTTCCTGAACTGATTTCGGGATAAGCAGGAGTAGATGATGTCCTTCGCCATGATGTACTTGCAAATATCATCAGCCTCTGCCATCTTGAAAAGATCAGTAACACCAATATCAGTGACCGTCCATAGCTCGCTGTTCATCGCCATGAGGCGCTTCTTCATCATGGCCTTCCACTTGGCATAATCATGACCGTCAAAGATGGGGCATGTCACTTTCTTCATTCCTGCAGTTCACACAACTGAAACTCCAGGTGGTTAAACCAAAATCACACAGAACAAGGGAGTACCTTGCTCTGATACCAATTAAAAGTGCGTTATATCGACTAGAGGGGGGGGGAATAGGTGATTTTAACAAATTCGTCACTGAGGAATTTCTAGGTGAGGAAATTTCTTAGCAATGAACTATTTAGCAGCGGAATAAGTCCTCAGATGCATGCATAACAGAACATAAGCACAATCATCATGATGAAATGAAAACAAGCACAGAGTACAAGTAGCGTCTAAACAGGATAACCAGGCTAAAGACAAACTGACTGAAGAAATAGGATTGAGGAAATTGAGAAAGTCTTCAGTCAAAGTCTTCAAACAGTAACGATCAAGTACTTCAACACAAGAATGAGGAAATGAAAGTGTCAGATTTCGCGTTCTGGCAGACCCTTGAGGTTCGAACACTGGGGTGCGCACGGAGATTTCGCCTCCTACCTACCTGCGCCCCTCCGCCTCGCTAAGATCTAAGCTATGGAAAGAACAACACGAGAGACACAGGGTTTATACTGGTTCGGGCCACCGTTATGGTGTCATACCCTACTCCAGTGTGTGGCGTGGTGGATTGCCTCTTGGGCTGATGATGATGAACAATACAAGGAAGAACAGCCTCGCGAGGGTCTGTTCTTGGCTGGGGCGATGAACTGCTGGGAGGAGTTCAGTCACCCTTCTCTCTCTCTCTCTCTCTCCGATTGTCGATGCCTCCCTCCCCTGGGGGTGGCTAGTCCTATTTATAGAGGCCCTGGTCCTCTTCCCAAATATCGAGCGGGAAGGGAGCCAACAATGGCGGGCTAATTTGAAGGGGGGCAGCTAGTACCAGCTATCCTGACAAAAGTAGCCTTCGCCTGCACAAAGCTCTGGTGGTGACGCTGTCTTGGGCTCCACAATGACCTCCGTCTTGCAGTCCTCCTGGTCCTGGTCTTGTTGCACCGAAATGGCAACCTTTGCCTGATGCCTCGGTACTCCGCGGCTGCGCTTGCCCCCTCTGCACCAAAGAGGAAAGGAGGACACTTCGCGGGCTGGCACCCGCCTGGCACCCTTGGTCGTCATGGCTTGCTTCACGGGCACCTCGTGAGGTACCCTGTCTTGATCTCTCCGCCTCCTCGCGAGCCAGCCTGATGAGGCCGTGCCTGAGGAAGCTCCACGTCGTCCGCCCCGCGAGGCTTGGCCCCTCGCGAGGGTCTTGGGTCTGTGTTGGTGAAGATGGGCCGTGTTGGGCCCCCCTTTGAGCCACGCCGCAGATCACAGGTAGGCAAGTCTGGGGACCCCCGTTCCCAGAACGCCGACAGTAGCCCCCGGGCCCAAGGCGCGGCCGGGCTTGGCCGTGCAAGGAGGCGAAAGGGCAAGAGCGAAGCGCCGCGGGCCCTAACAGCATGCGGTCTTGGGTGCCGCGTGGCGGTTGATTGGATGTGGGCGTCTCCACTTCCCCATGGCGCCTCGGCAACTGCACGGGTTGGACAAGTCCCTGCATGCAAAGCGGGTCATAATTACTTGCGATCGTGGGGGCCGTCGGTTGGCCCTCGCCAGCTATAAGTACGGATCGGCGTGCGCCCTTCCAGTTCATCCCCCCTTGCTTCTCCTTCTTCTTCATGGCCCCGTCGAGGAGGTTCTCGGCCGCAGAGAAGGGAAATGCTCGCCAGGTTGAGCCTGCCGCTCCCTCGTCCAAGCACGGCCGAGGGCGCCCTCGCAAACATCCTGTGGCCACCACGGCAGCTCCCCGCGGCCGTGGAGGCGATTTTCAGCACGGTGACGGGCGGATTGCTACGGCTGGGGGGCGCGCTCCGGTCACGCGTCCTCCTAGGCCGCGCTTTCGCGCTACAGAGGTGCTGCCGGAGTTCGTCGTGTGGTCGGCGGAGCCGACTAGCACCCGGCTTCCGCTTCCTCGCTTCCTCCTCGGCGAGCTCCCGGCCGGCCTCTGGCTTCAGGCCGACGGCTGCTGTAGCCGGGCCTCATGGGCTTCATTGGAGGTCTCCGCAGCCGGGAGCCTGGCCCTGGCCCGTGGTTGGCAGACGTTTGTCCGCGCGCGTGGCCTGAGCCATCGTTGCACCCTGCACTTCAAGTTTGACGGCGATGCCACCCTCTACGTGAGGGTGTTTGGGGAAGATGGTCGCCGCGCAGGGTGCTGCCCCGAGGACGACGACTGCGGCCGGGAACCCAGGTCCAGCGATGATAGAGAGGACAGCGCTCGCGTGACTGGCGGCGCTCGGGGTTCCCCAAGCTTCTCCAGTTCTTCTTCAGGCGGTGACTCTTCCAGCGGTGGCAGCGGTCAGCCTCCACACCGTCGCATCTGCTTGGGAGGTGGTAGCGTGTCTGCCCGCCGTCGCGCCCCGGTGAAGCGCGAGAGGGAGTCTGCCTGAGCCCCAGAGGCAGCTCGAGTCTTCCCTGCAGGCCGGTGTGAGGCGAGCTGCGCCTGATCTGTTCTTTCTTTTCCTTTTTCCTGCGTAAAAAAGACAGTAGTGTGGAGCCCCGCGGGGGCGTGTTTGGGTTGTTGCTGTTAATCATCGTTTTGCTTCCGTTATCGTGCCTTCCGGCTACGTGCCCGCATGTGGATAGTTCTCGGCCCCAGCCATGGGGGGCGACCGACCCAGGCCCTGTGTTCGTGTCGCGATGCCCGTGGGGCACGGACTGGAGGGGTGCTCCTGTAATGGACCCAGGTCGTGAACCCTTTGAACGATTAGGACAGGAACACTCGCGAGGGCGCTCGGCTTCCCCCCCTCGCGAGGCCTTGCACAAGATAAATCGAGGCAGGAGAGTGAAAAGTCGAAGAACCACAAGCCAAAGATGCCAACAACTTCAATAAAACTTCGAATGAGAAGGAACAAGCCAACTGCGGAAAGCAAATGAAAAGCCGCGTCCGGCACCTAATCTAGTCTTCGACGTCTTCTCACCAGCGTGGAGCTAAGTGCTACCACTGGGCGTGGGAGGGAGCCCCAGGGCCTAAGGCCGGCGCTCCTGAGACTCCGGGGCGTGTACAACCCCAACTCATTATTACGTGAGAGTGTCACGGGCGGTGAGCTTCACAGGCTCCGGGCCTTTTCCAAAATGCGACAGCTTCACAGGCATTCGCCTTCTTCACAGGCTCCGGGCCTTTTCCAAAACATGACAGCTTCACAGGCATTCTCCTTCTTCACAGGCTCTGGGCCTTTTCCAAAATGCGACAGCTTCACAGGCATTCTCCTTCTTCACAGGCTCTGGGCCTTTTCCAAAACGCGACAGCTTCACAGGCATTCGCCTTCTTCACAGGCTCTGGGCCTTTTCCAAAACGCGATAGCTTCACAGGCATTCGCCTTCTTCACAGGCTCTAGGCCTTTTCCAAAACACGACAGCTTCACAGGCATTCGCCTTCTTTACAGGCTCTGGGCCTTTTTAGGGGTAGAACCTCCGGAGGTGCTGGATGTTCCATGCGTTCTAGACTGGCACCCCCTCCTAAGTCTCCAAGCACGCGGAGCCGGGCTTGGAAACATGAACAACTTTGAACGGGCCCTCCCACATGGGAGAGAGCTTGTGCAGCCCCTCCCTGGAGAGAACCCGCCTGAGCACGAGGTCTCCTACCTCGAGAGTTCTGGGGCGGATGTTGCGGCAGTGATATCGCCGTAGTGCTTGTTGGTACCTCGCCGCTCGCGGCGCGGCTTCTCGGCGACGTTCCTCCCCCAGCACGAGGTCCATCCCCCGCATGGCGTCCTGCTGCGCCTCGTCGAACGCTAGGACCCGCGCGGAGCGACGTCTGACCTCGTGAGGGAGGACCGCTTCGGCTCCGTAGACCAGGAAGAACGGGGTCTCTCCAGTCGGCTTGGTCGCGGTTGTGCGGATGGACCACAACACGGACGGAAGTTCGTCGTACCAACCTCTGCCGCAGGCCTCCAGGTTCTTCTTGAATATCCTGGTCTTGAGGCCCCTCAGGACCTCTGCGTTGGCTCGCTCGGCCTGGCCGTTGCTTCGGGGGTGCGCCACTGAAGCGTAGCATATCTGCGTTCCAAGGTTAGCACAGTATGTTTTGAAGAGGTTACTGGTGAACTGCGAACCGTTGTCCGTGATGATGCGGTTCGGCACCCCGAACCGGCTCACGATGCCCTTGATGAACTTGACCGCGGAACCCGCGGGAATGGTGCGGACAGCCTCTACTTCAGCCCACTTGGTGAACTTGTCCACGGCGATGTAGAGGTAGCGGTAGCCCCCTGGCGCCCGAGGAAACGGGCCCAAGATGTCCAGCCCCCAGACTGCGAATGGCCACGAAAGGGGTATAGTCTGCAGGCCTCCTGCTGGCTGATGGATCTGCTTGGCGTGGAACTTGCAGGCCTCACAAGCTTTCACTAGTTCGACGGCGTCATTGAGCGTGGTGGGCCAATAAAACCCACTGTGGAAGGCCTTGCCGACGAGGGTCCGTGATGATGAATGATGTCCACAGTCTCCGCCGTGTATATCTTCCAGCAATTCCTTCCCTTGCTCCCTGGAGATGCAGCACAGGGATACATCGTTTGGTCGCTTCCGGTAGATCTCCCCATCCTTGATGCAGTATGCCGTGGCCTGGCGTGCCACTCGCTCCGCTTCCTCCTCCTTCTCCGGCAGGGTCCCTTGTGTTAAGTAACTCCGGAGCTCCGTGATCCAGCATCCCTCCTGAGGTTCCATCGTCAGGAGCAGGCGTGCCCCTGAGGCCGCGCCACAGGCCGGAGCTCCTGAGGCAGGTGGCTGGGGGACCTTCTCCCGAGGCTGAGCTGTGTTTGACAATGACAGCAGGGCTGAGGGCTTGAAGAGCCGCTCCTCGAAGACGCCAGGCTCCTGAGGTAACCGCCTGGACGCCCGTTTGGCGATGTCTTCGGCCTCCTGATTGGTGCCACGGGGTACATGCTGCAACTCCAACCCCCAGAACTGCTTCTCTATCATGCGGACCTCCGCAAGATAGGCTTCCATGTGCTCATCTTTCGGCTCATACACCTTGTTGGAGAAATTGATAAGGAGCTGCGAATCGCCCTTGATGGTGAGGCGTTTCACCCCCAGGGCAGCTGCGGCCTTCAAGCCCACTATTAAACCTTCATACTCCGCTATGCTGTTGGAGACCTTTTCACCTTGCTGGAAACAGAGCTGCACAGCGTAGTAGAGCTTGTCCTGAGTGGGCGATATAAGCACCGCCCCAGCCCCAGCGCCATGCCTGGAGAACGCCCCATCGAAGTACATGATCCAGCCTTCTGGCGCCTCGCTTCCCGGGGAGAGGGACCGATCCTCGTCGGCCTTGAGGCCTGGTGCCTCCATCCATTCTGCCACAAAACCCGCCAACGCTGCTCCCTTGATGACTCTGGTCGTGCTAAATTCGAGCTGAAACACTTGCAGTTCTATGTTCCACTCAGCGACCCTTCCAGCTGAGTTAGGGCTCCTAAGCACTCTCTCCAGGGGGTATGACGAGACGACCTTGATGGGGTGACCTTGAAAATAGTGCCGCAGCTTGTGCGAGGCCACCAGTAGCACGAGGAGGAGTTTCTGAGGCATGGGGTACCGTGCCCTCACATCCCGCAACACCGTGCTGACGAAGTACACCGGGTGCTCGATGAGGTTGGGTGCATTAGTGCTGGCGGCTCCCTTCGGAGACCATGGCGCCTCTTGAGGCGATGAGGCCTCCTGAGGCCGGCCATCTGGGGGAGGGGCCTCTTCCGCCTCCGGTGCACTCCTCTGCGGCGGCTGATCCTCCTCAGCCGCGGTGGCGGTTTCTGTGGGCCTTCCTTGTTCCTGTTTTGCCTTGTCCCAGGCTGCTGCTGCGGTTTTGATTCGACGCTCCTCTCTAACTGCACCAGGGCTGCGCTGACGGAGTACGGAGTGGCGGCGAGGTAAAGCACCAGGGGCTCTAGAGGGCGCGGAGCCACCATGACCGGTGGGCTGGTCAGGTATCTCTTGAGATCCTGGAACGCCTTATCGGCCTCTTCAGTCCACTCAAAGGGCCCCTTTTTCTTCATTAGTTGGAAGAAGGGCAGCACTCGTTCCCCCAACTTGGAAATGAAGCGGCCTAGCGCGGTCACGCACCCAGTGAGCTTCTGCATTTCTCCGAGGGTCTTTGGCGGGCTCATGTCTTCCACCACCATTACCTTTTCCAGGTTAGCCTCGATGCCTCAGTGGGACACGAGGAAACCCAAGAGCTTGCCCAAGGGGACTCCGAACACACACTTCTCTGGGTTGAGCCGTAGATTCACTGCGTTGAGGCTCGCGAAGGTTTCCTCCAGGTCTTCTATCAGGGTCCTGGCCTCCCGAGACTTTACCACAATGTCATCGATGTAAGCTTCAACATTCTTCCTGAGCTGCGGGACCAAGGCGATGTGCATCAGCCGCTGAAAGGTCGCCCCTGCGTTACGCAGCCCGAATGGCATGCATGTGTAGCAGTACACCGCACACGGGGTTAGGAAGGCTGTCTTTTCGACGTCTTCTACCGCCATCTTGATCTGGTGATACCCAGAGAAGGCATCCAAGAAGCATAGCAGGTCGCATTCCGCGGTGGAATCGATGATCTGGTCAATGCGCGGGAGCAGGAACGGATCTTGCAGGCATGCTTTGTTGAGGTTGGTGAAGTCGACACACATGCGCTCCTTCCCTCCCTTCCTTGGCACAACGACAGGGTTGGCCAACCAATCCGGGTATCGGACCTCGCGAATGACCCCAGCGGCTTCTAATTTGCGGGTCTCTTGGACGATGAAGGCCTGCTTTTCTATGGACTGCCGCCTGGCCTTCTGCTTCACAGGGCGCACGTTGGGGCACACGTTGAGGTGATGCTCGATTACTCTCCTAGGGATCCCTGCCAACTGGTCAGGCTCCCAAGCGAATACCTTCTTGTTTGCGCGCAGGAACCCGACTAGGGCCTCCTCCTGCTCGGGTTCGAGGTTGGCCCCTATGGTGAAAGTGGCATTGGTGGACCCGTCCTCATCGATGGGTATCTGCTTGGTTTCTGCCTTGTCTTGGGTGAACAACTGTTTCTTCTTGGCGGGCGCAGCCCCCTTGGGCTCGGGGATCTCCAAGTCGGCGGGCTGTGCCGACGCCGCCGTCTTGAAGGCGAGCTTGAGCACCCGCAGCGCATCTCCGGTGTCCCCGTTCACGGTGAGGACACCGCTGCTCCCGGGCATCTTCATGAGGTTGTACGCCGGGTGCGTCGCGGCCATGAACTGGGCCAACGCTGGGTAGCCGAGGATGGCGTTGTAGGAGAGGCCGATGGGGGCGATGTCGAAGTCGACCAGCTCCGTGCGGAAGTTGTTGTAGGTGCCGAAGGTTACTGGGAGCCGGATTTGTCCCAAGGAGCTGGATGATCCGCCCCAACGCCTGAGAAGGGCCGGCTGGGTTGCAGCCATTCCAGGGGTATGCAGAGGAGGTTGAAGGCCTCGACCGAGAGCACGCCGAGGCCCGCACCGCCATCGATGAGAGTTCTGGTGACGGCCACCTGGCAGATGGTGGGGGTGCACAGCATGGGGAGCGCACCCGAGTAGGCCGAGTTGGAGGGGTGGTCCTCCGAGCTGAAGGTCAGGCCGGCCTTGGGCGCCGCCCGGTCCGGGAGAGCCCCCTGCCATGTGGAAGCGGCGCTGACCCGGCGGATGAATGGCTTGACGTGGTGACTTGTAGGCGGCGCCTGCGAGCCGCCCAGGAGGGCCGCGACGACCGGGGGTGTTGGTGTAGCGCGATGGGCGGGGGAGAGGCTGCGGGGCTCTTCCCAAGAGGCCACTGAGGCTGCCGGCAGGTGGAGCAGCCATGTGCGCGGAGCGCCGGTGAGGGCCATGGGGAGCCAGTTGGCCATGACCCTATCGTCACCTCCAGCTTCAAGGAGGGCCTCCTCGCTCGCCAGCAAGAAGGCCAGCGGATCTGTCGCACCGCCGTAGCACGGCGGTGTCGTTGGCTTGAACTTGTCCGGCCACCGTACCCGTTGCAGGGCTGGGGCCAGGGCTCGGAGCCCCCTGGCCCCCGTGCTGGCGCCGGCGGCCGGAGCGGGCGACGCGCTACTCATCGCGAGGCAGGCCGTGGCGGTGGCGGAAGAGAAAACTCCGGTGCACCCCTACCTGGCGCGCCAAATGTCGGATTTCAGGTTCCGGCAGACCCTTGAGGTTCGAACACTGGGGTGCGCGCGGAGATTTCGCCTCCTACCTACCTACGCCCCTCCGCCTCGCTAAGATCTAAGCTATGGAAAGAACAACACGAGAGACACAGGGTTTATACTGGTTCGGGCCACCGTTGTGGTGTAATACCCTACTCCAGTGTGTGGCGTGGTGGATTGCCTCTTGGGCTGATGATGATGAACAATACAAGGAAGAACAGCCTCGCGAGGGTCTGTTCTTGGCTGGGGCGATGAACTGCTGGGAGGAGTTCAGTCACCCTTCTCTCTCTCTCTCTCTCTCCGATTGTCGATGCCCCCTCCCCTGGGGTGGCTAGTCCTATTTATAGAGGCCCTGGTCCTCTTCCCAAATATCGAGCGGGAAGGGAGCCAACAATGGCGGGCTAATTTGAAGGGGGCAGCTAGTACCAGCTATCCTGACAAAAGTAGACTTCGCCTGCACAAAGCTCTGGTGGTGACGCCGTCTTGGGCTCCACAATGACCTCCGTCTTGCAGTCCTCCTGGTCCTGGTCTTGTTGCACCGAAATGGCAACCTTTGCCTGATGCCTCGATACTCCGCGGCTGCGCTTGTCCCCTTTGCACCAAAGAGGAAAGGAGGACACTTCGCGGGCTGGCACCCGCCTGGCACCCTTGGTCGTCATGGCTTGCGTCACGGGCACCTCGTGAGGTACCCTGTCTTGATCTCTCCGCCTCCTCGCGAGCCAGCCTGATGAGGCCGTGCCTGAGGAAGCTCTGCGTCGTCTGCCCCGCGAGGCTTGGCCCCTCGCGAGGGTCTTGGGTCTGTGTTGGTGAAGATGGGCCGTGTTGGGCCCCCCTTTGAGCCACGCCGTAGACCGCAGGCGGGCAAGTCTGGGGACCCCCGTTCCCAGAACACCGATAGAAAGGGTTGAGGAAATAGAACCAGTAGCTTGGTGAAGACGATAATTTGGTAGACCAGTTCCAACTGCCGTGAGAGTCATACGTCTGGTTGGAGCGGCTAGGTATTTAAACCCGAGGACACATAGTCCCGGACACACAGTCCTCGCCGTATTCTCCTTGAGCTAAGATCACACAAACCTCTCCCAATCACTCGTGGTAAGTCTTCAAGTGACTTCCAAACCTTCACAGACTTGGTCACTCGGCGATCCACAATTTCCTCTTGGATGCTCTAGAACATGGCGCCTAACCGTCTGGAGGATGCACAATCCTCAAAGGTAACAAGCGTTGGTTCCACACAGGAACAATCTCTTCAGTGATGCTCAATCACTTTGGGTTTGTAGGTGTTTGGGTTTGGGTTTTCCTCACTTGTTGGTTTTCACTCAAAGTCCTTGGAGGATGGGATGCTCTCAATGACAAGTGTCAGTTTCTCTTGGAGCAGCCAACCAACTAGTGGTTGTAGGGGGCGGCTATTTATAGCCTAGGGAGCAGCCCGACATGATAAGACATAAATGCCCTCCAATGATATGACCGTTAGGTGGGTAGATATTTTGAGACAGCTGACACGTAGCACAACAACAGTCAGATATTTGAGTATCAAATTCCTCAGGGCTATCATGTTCCACATTTGTAGGCAATTCGCACTGGCGAATTCCTAACTACTCAGTAAGAACAAATTCCTCACAGACCAGAAGATCTTCGTCTCTGTCACTGTAGAAATTGACTTAACTATATGAGATTTCCAATGGCTTCACTTGAAAAGATTGGGTAGGTGTAGGATTTTGAGATGATCATCACTTGGAAACTTTTCCTTAGTTTACCTCGACCCCCTTTAACAGTACGGTGTTTCCTATGACTCAAGAAAGAGAAAATGAAACTATGAAAACAAAAGTCTTCATGCTTCACAATCCTCACATGAATATCAAGTCTTCACGGTCACACCAATTTCTTCACTGTCAAAGTCTTCAAGAAAACCAAAGTCTTAAGCTGAAGACATTCATTTTTAGGGGTCGACTTTCATCGTATATATCAAACTCCTCATAGACTTATAGACCTGTGTACACTCACAAACACATTAGTCCCTTAACCTATAAGTCTTCAATACACCAAAATCACTAAGGGGCATTAGATGCACTTGCAAATGTGATCATCAATAAACCCAATGAATCTCCTAGGATTTATAAATGTGAAATTGTATAATTGAATACCAAAGATGACAATACCTAGATCTATGCAATATGCCTAGCTAGGGACGTTAAACAATAGCGCTTGTTGGGAGGCAACCCAATTTTAATTTGTGTTTTTTGATTTTGCTAATGTTCTTGAACAAATACACATTATTACTTCTGTAGTAATTGTGTTTTAGTCTTTTTAATTAATATTTGTGCCAAGTAAGACCTTTGGGATGGTCCATGGTGATAGTTGATTTGATCTTGCAGAAAAACAGAAACTTTTGCGCTCATTGCCAAAATTTTAAAAAATCACAGAAACATGCTTTTGATCCGAATTTTTTACACCAGATTGATATACAAATTGCCTAGATTTTCCTTATTTTCTGGATTTTTGGAGTTATAGACGTATACGAAGTTTGCAGATTACTATAGACTGTTCTGTTTTTGACAGATTTTGTTTTCTATGTGTTGTTTGCTTATTTTGATGAATTTATGGGTAGTATCGGGAGGTATGAACTATGGATAAGTTGGAATACATTAGATATTACACTAATATAAATTTACAATGAGTTCACAACAATACCTAAAGTGGTGATTTTCTTTATTATACTAACGGATCTTACGAGTTTTCTGCTGAGTTTTGTGTTGTGAAGTTTTCAAGTTTTGGGTAAAGATTTGATGGACTATGGAATAAGGAGTGGCAAGAGCCTAAGCTTGGGGATGCCAAAGGCACCCCAAGGTAATATTCAAGGACAACCAAGCTTGTAAGCTTGGAGATGCCCTGGATGGTATCCCCTCTTTCGTCTTCAATCCATCGGTAAATTTACTTGAGTCTATATTTTTATTCACCACATGATATGTGGTTTTCTCGGAGCGTCTTGTATGATATGAGTCTTTTCTTTTTAGTTTGACACAAACAAACTTTTTGTACACACCTTTTGAGATGGACATGCATTAATCATGAATTTATTAGAATACTCTATGTGCTGCACTTATATCTTTTGAGCTAGGCAGTTTACTCTAGTGCTTCACTTATATCTTTTGAGCTAGACAGTTTACTCTAGTGCTTCACTTATATCTTTTTAGAGCACGGCGGTGGTTTTATTTTGTCAAAATTGCTGAACTCTCATGCTTCACTTATATTATTTTGAGAGTCTTAAACATCATGGTAATTTTTCTTAGGTTATGAATTTGGTCCTAATATGATGGGCATCCAAGAGGGATATAATAAAAACTGTCATATAAAGAGTATTGAACATATGAGAAGTTTGATTCCTTGCATTTGTTTTAAGATATAAAGATGGTGATATTAGAGTCATTCTAGTGATTAATTGTGGATTGGAAATAATTGTGTTAATGTCTGTGCTTCCCGAAGCATGCACGTATGGTGAACCGTTATGTGATGAAGTCGGAGCATGATTTTTTTTTGATTGGCTTCCTTATGAGTTGCGGTCAGGGACGAGCGATGGTCTTTTCCTACCAATCTATCCCCCTAGGAGCATGCGTATTAGAGCATCTCCACTCGCCCCCTAACATGCCCCCAGGGCGCCTTTTTTAGCGCCGGCGGCAAAAAATCGGCCCAGTCGTGCCCCCAGATCCTTATTTGTCGCCGGTTTGGGCCGAAATAACAGTCGGCGAACCCGAGCCGAACCCAGCCCCCCAGGGGGCACCAGCTGAAGCAAAAAGGCACGTGGGTCCACTCTGTCGGTGACAACTGCCCATTTTTCCCACTGTTTCCCCCTTTCCCTCCATTTTCTCATTGCTCCCACCCCTTCTGCCCCGCCAGTTCTGCCATTCTCCTCCCGCTCCCCGCCATCCAGCCACTATCCCGCCATGTCATCCAAGAAGTACTCAGCCCCTCGTGTCGCCGCCGCTGCCGATTCCACCCAGCTGAAGTAGAGGAAGACGAGGGCGCAATTGGAAAAACCACCGGGCATGTCGAACGCCGAGTGGAGGGCAAAGGTTCAGCGCCGGGAGGCTGTCACCACCGACTGGCGGAACAGGCTCAACGTCGAGAAGGCCCGGGACACGTCGACGCCGTGGCGATGGAGCAGGCAGAGGCATCTCGCGCGGGGATGATGAATTCGCCTGGCAGCCACTGCCCGCAAGCTATGTGGAGCCAATAGAGCATTGGGTTGTCATCCCGGGGGTACGCACCCTCGCCTGGCTACTCCGACGGCGACACGCATGGTGGATTCAACCCCAACATCACTGGCGCGAAGCATCGACCCGGTCTCCGGCGCAAACCAGAACACCGACACGTACTGGAGGCACATCAAGTCAGCGTTCGAAGAACGCAAGCTTCTCGACCCCTACTTCGCCACCATCCACATGCAGCGCGGCGAAAAGGCCATGTCAAACACTTGTTTTGCCATGTATGTCGCCGACACTTGTTCTTCGGCTACGCAGATGGTTCGGATGTTCACCATGTACTGCCAGGACAACAGCAACCAAGAATTCAAGTTCCTTCACGTGTTCTCCCTGATCGAGTCATGCGAGAAGTGGAGGATGTTTGGTGCACCCTTGCCAAGGCCAAGGAGACATACAAGCCAGACGCGCCCACCTCGGGGGCGGCGGATGGGCGCCCTGACGGTAACAAAAGATCCAAGACGGCAAAGGAAGCCACACCGGCTGCAACCGTCAATCGAGCAGTGCATTGCTGATGCTAAGAACAACGCCGCCAAGAGGGAGGAGAAATCCAACGCGCCGTGGTCGGCGTTGATGACAAAGCAGGATGTGAAGCTCGACCTACTCCGGACCAATGTTGCCGCAAAGAAGAGGAACACATACATGGCATTCTTGATGGGGACGGACATGTCGACGATGGACGATTAGGTCAAGGCATGGTACCTGGCAGAGCATGGCCTCATCTTGAACCAGATGCCTTCGACCACCGCGCCTACGCCCATGCCGACCCCAATGCCGACGCCCAGCCTGAGCGATGAAGCCACGCCGACGCCCAGCACAGAAGCCACGCCGACCAACTCGAGCACAGATGCCACACCGACACCGAGCACGCCGACGCCGGGCAGTCCCACGCCGGAGGAGCCCATCGTTTGATGCATTCCTTTGTCTACGCGTCCTTCCTTTCGAACATCGAACTTTCGTGTATGTTTGATTGCCGAGTTGTGGCATGGTGATCCCCGAACTTTGTGGCAGATCGCCGTTGATTGCCGAAATTGTGGCATGTTTTGGTGGTGGGAAATGACAAGTTTGAATTTATGTGCGTATTGGGACCGAAACCTGGGGCGCGGTTGGGAACTTGATCGCCCCCCAGGGCAAAAAAACCGCTGGTGCTTGGGCCAAAATACAATCACCGGGTGAGCTGGGGCGAACGAGTGGAGAGTTCTTAGTACTTTGTTTCGATGGCTAATAAACTTTTGCAATAAGTATGTGATTTCTTTATGACTAATGTTGAGTCCATGGATTATACGCACTCTCACAGTTCCACCTTGCTAGCCTTTCTAGTACCGCGCAACTTACGCCGGTGCATTAAACCCACCATATACCCTTCCTCAAAACAGCCACCTTACCTACCTATTATGGAATTTCCATGGCCATTCTGAGATATATTGCCAAGCAACTTCCACCGTTCCGTTTTATTATGGCACGCACCATCATTGTCATATTGCCTTGCATGATGGTAAGATAGCTAGCATGATGCTTTCATGGCTTGTCCGTTTTTTATATATTCGCTATGCTAGATCATTGCACATACCGGTACACCACCGGAGGCATTCATATAGAGTCATGTTTTTGTTCTAGTATCGAGTTGTAATTTTGAGTTGTAAGTAAATAAAAGTGTTATGATTATCATTATTAGAGCATTGTCCCATGTGAGGAAAGGATGATGGAAGCAATGATTCCCTCACAAGTTGGGATGAGTCTCCGGACTTTAAAAAAAAATGAAAGAGGACAAGAAGCCCAAAAAAAGAGGCCAAAGAGCCCAACAAAAAAATGAGAGAAAAAGAGAGAAGGGACAATGTTACTCTCCTTTTCCACACTTGTGCTTCGAAATAGCACCAAGTTCTTCATGATAGAGAGTCTCCTATTTTATCACTTTCATATACTAGTGGGAATTTTTCATTAAGAACTTGGCTTGTATATTCCATTGACGGGCTTCCTCAAATTTCCCTAGGTCTTCGTGAGCAAGCAAGTTGGATGCACACCCACTTAGTTTTCTTTTGAGCTTTCATACACTTATAGCTCTAGTGCATCTGTTGCATGGCAATCCCTACTCACTCACATTGATATCTATTGATGGACATCTCCATAGCCCGTTAATACACCTAGTTTCGGTGAGACTATTGTGACGCCCCCGATTTGACCGTACACTAATCATGCATGCAAATGTGTATGATCAAGATCAAGGACTCACGGGTAGATATCACAACACAACTCTACAAATAAAATAAGTCATACAAGCATCATATTACAAGCCAGGGGCCTCGAGGGCTCGAATACAAGAGCTCGATCATAGACGAGTCAGCGAAAGCAACAATATCTGAGTACAGACATAAGTTAAACAAGTTTGCCTTAAGAAGGCTAGAACAAACTGGGATACAGATCGAAAGAGGCGCAGGCCTCCTGCCTGGGATCCTCCTAACTACTCCTGGTCGTCGTCAGCGGGCAGCACGTAGTAGTAGGCACCTCCGATGTAGTAGGAGTCGTCATCGACGGTGGCGTCTGGCGCCTGGGCTCCAACATCTGGTTGCGACAACCAGGTAGAAGGGATAGAGGGAAAAGAAGGAGAAAGCAACCATGAGTACTCATCCAAGGTACTCGCAAGCAAGGAGCTACACTACTTATGTATGCATTGGTATCAAATGGATTAAGGGTATCATATGTGGACTGAACTGCAGAATGCCGGAATAAGAGGGGGATAGCTAGTCCTTTCGAAGACTACGCTTCTGGCAACCTCCATCTTGCAGCAGGAGAAGAGAGTAGATGGTAAGTTCACCAAGTAGCATCGCATAGCATAATCCTAACCGATGATCCTCCCCTCGTCGCCCTGTGAGAGAGCGATCACCGGTTGTATCTGGCACTTGGAAGGGTGTGTTTTATTAAGTATCCGGTTCTAGTTGTCATAAGGTCAAGGTACAACTCCAAGTCGTCCTGTTACCGAAGATCACGGCTATTCGAATAGATTAACTTCCCTGCAGGGGTGCACCACATAACCCAACACGCTCGATCCCATTTGGCCGGACACACTTTCCTGGGTCATGCCCGGCCTCGGAAGATCAACACGTCGCAGCCCTACCTAGGCACAACAGAGAGGTCAGCACGCCGGTCTAAATCCTATGGCGCAGGGGTCTGGGCCCATCGCCCTTTGCACACCTGCACGTTGCGAACGCGGCCGGAAGCAGAACTAGCCCCCTTAATACAAGAGCAGGCTTACGGTCCAATCCGGCGCGCGCCACTCAGTCGCTGACGTCACGAAGGCTTCGGCTGATACCACGACGTCGAGTGCCCATAACTGTCCCCGCGTAGATGGTTAGTGCGTATAGGCCAGTAGCCAGACTCAGATCAAATACCAAGATCTCGTTAAACGTGTTTAAGTATCCGCGAACGCCGACCAGGGCCAGGCCCACCTCTCTCCTAGGTGGTCTCAACCTGCCCTGTCGCTCCGCCTCAAAGTAACAGTCGGGGGCCGTCGGGAACTCAGGCCCATCACTACCTGGATGGAGCCACCTGCCCCTTCAGCCCCCATCTCCGAACAGTATCATAAGTAATGTAACAGTATAAGTATATATCATATGCCCGTGATCACCTCCCGAAGTGATCACGGCCCAGTAGTATAGCATGGCAGACGGACAAGAGTGTAGGGCCACTGATGATAAACTAGCATCCTATACTAAGCATTAGGATTGCAGGTAAAGGTAACAACAGTAGTAGCAAGGACAGGCTATGCATCAGGATAGGATTAACGGAAAGCAGTAACATGCTACACTACTCTAATGCAAGCAGTAGATAGAGAAGAGTAGCGATATCTGGTGATCAAAGGGGGGGCTTGCCTGGTTTCTCAGACAAGGAGGGGGTCGTCGGTGACGTAGTCGACCACAGGGGCATCAGCATCGTCACAGGGTCTATCGGAGAGAAGAGGGGGGAGAAACAGTAAATACATAGCAAGAAAGTGCATAACAGGACAACAGCCAAAGCTAGACATGTTCTAACGCGGTATGAGGTGATACCGGTGAAGGGGGAAACATCCGGGAAAGTATTCCCGGTGTTTTGCGTTTTCGAATAGGTGGATCGGAGGGGAAAAGTTGCGTGTTTGCTATGCTAGGGATGTGTGGCGGACGAAAGGGTTGCGCATCCAGATTCGTCTCGTCGTTCTGAGCAACTTTCATGTACAAAGTTTTTCCATCGGAGTTACGGATTATTTTATATTAATTTTCAAAGATTTGATCATTTCTGAAATTACTATTAATTAATTTAATCCAAAAATCACTTAATGTTAAATGCTAGGTGTACACAGAAAGTGTACACAACACTGTGCCACACAGCCTGTTAGTGGGGCCAGGGGCAGTTGACTCAGTCAAGGGTCCAGTCAGCAGTCAACTAGGTTGACTGTTGACCAGGTCAAGCTGACAGGTGGGTCCTAGGTGTCATACTCTGCTTATCTAATCAGATCATTAAGGTTAATTAACATGGTTAATTAGATTAGTTAACTGGATTAATTAAGTTAATTAATTAATTAATTAATTTTATTATCTATTATTTTATTTTACTTTTATTATTACTTATTTTATTATTATTTATTATTATTATTATTATTATTATTTTAACGTTCTGGGCTGCGGGCCCCGGCTGTCAGTGGCCAATGGGCCACTGGAACGGGCGCGCTGGTTCGGGCGGAACCGGGTGACGGGCGCCAGCCCATCGGGGCTCTTGCCCAGGCCAAAAGCAGGGCGCCGGCGGCCAAGGGCAGCGCTAGGCGAGGTGCGACGTGTGGGGCCAGAGGCGGGTGGCGCGGCGACGCAGCCGGGGAGTAGCACGCGGGCGGCAGAGGTCAGCGGTGGCCAGAGGGAGTGGGGAGGCGCCGGCGGCCTCGTAGGCAGAGCGCGGCGATGCGGAGCGGTGGCGATGCACGGCAGGGGCGCGAGCGAGTAGCAGCAGGGCATCGGCCGCGAGCAGAGGCAGGCGGGGGGGGGGATGTGGCAGCACGGGCCGGTGGCCATGGCGAGCAACGACGTACAGCAGGGGAACGGGGCCGGCGGCTACGGCACGCGGCGTGGGCGCGCGTGCGGCGCTTGTCGGGCGCGAGCGGCATGGGGAGCGCGCGCACTGGGCGCGGGTAGAGCGGCCGCGGCTGGGCGTGCGCGTGGTGGCGCGTCGAGCAGGGGAGGCCGGTGCGGGCGGTGACGCGTCGGAGCGCTAAGCGCGGGAGGCTCGGGTGCGGCCATCACCAGCGAGGACGCCATGGGCGCGGGGTCAGAGAGGGGAGAGTGGGAGGAGGAGGGGGTTTCCTCACAGGGGGTTGTAGGGTCAGGGGCAACAGGGGGTGAGGAGGAGGGCGAAGACGACCGGGCGACGGGGAGGCAGTCCCGCGGGGGGGGGGGGGGCTGTTCGGCGAGGGGCGTCGATGGGGTCGGGGCACGGTTGCCTCGATCCAGATCCAGCGGGAGAGTGGGGGTGTGTGGGGGCGAGGGGAGTGGGAAGTGGGGCGACTGGGGAGGGAGGTTAGGGTTCGGTCGCCCCATGGGTGATGTAGGCGCCGGCTGGGCCGGCCTGTCTGGCACCGAGGCCATCTGGGCCATGGCCCATCGAGGGGGGTGTTCTCTTTTTTTTGATCTATTCCCTTTTCTTTATTTTCTTTTCGGCTTATTTATTTCTCCTATCATGTTTTCTTTTAGCCTTTAATTTATTTTCAAATCTAAAAGATAAAAGTAGTTTCTAATTTAGTGTATCTAAATATACTACTGCCACATTAACTATGGACCCCAATCAAATAGTTTAGTATTTTGTTAATTGTAAAAGGCATGTAATTAATTGTTTTTGATACTGTCATAATTATTTTAGATCCTTTCACCATTTTTTTAGAGTTTGGTTTCGCCACCGCAATTACCTATGATTTATCCGACACCTTCAGGACATTTTTGTTTTAGCGTTTCAGAACTTTTGTTGCTTGCTTGATTTTGAATTTGAATTCAAATCGTTTTTGAACTAACACAAGGTTAGCAACAGTAATCGAGGTGACGTGGCATCATTAGCAGAGGGTTACTGTAGCTTAATTATCCGGGCGTCACAACTATCTTCTTATTTTTTGTCTTCTACACAACCACCATATTCTATTCCACCTATAGTGCTATATCCATGGCTCATGCTCATGTATTGCGTGACAGTTGAAAAAGTTAGAGAATACTAATGTGTGAAACAATTGCTTGACTTGAACTGGGGTTGTGCATGATGAAATACTTTGTGTGATGAAGATGGAGCATATCCAGACTATATGATTTTGTAGGGATAACTTTCTTTGGCCATGTTATTTTGAGACGACACAATTGTTTTTTTAGTATGCTTGAAGTATTATTGTTTTTATGTGAATATGGAACTTTTGTTTTGAATCTTATGGATCAGAATATTCATGCCACAATAAGAAGAATTACATGAATAAATATGTTAGGTAGCATTCCACATCAAAAATTCTATTTTTATCATTTACCTACTTGAGGACGAGCAAGAATTAAGTTTGGCGATGCTTGATACGTCTCCAATGTATCTATAATTTTTGATTGTTGCATGCTATTTATATTATATGTTTTGGATGTTTTATATGCTCTAATATGCTATTTTATCTTATTTTTGGGACTAACCTATTAACCTAGAGCCCAGGGCCAGTTTATGTTTCTTTCCTTGTTTTTGACTTTTACAGAAGAGGAATATCAAACGGATTCTAAACTGAATAAAACTTTATGGTGATTTTTCTTGGACCATAAGAAACCCACGAGACTTGGAGAGGAGGCTAGAAGACCTACGAGGCGGCCACAAGCCGTGGGGGCGCGCCCTTGGCTTGTGGGCCCCTCTTAGACCCTCCAGCGCTAATCCTTGCACTGTAAATCCTCAAATATTCCCCCTATAATAGAGGGCACACAAAAAATACTTTTCCACCCCCGCAAGCTTCTGTTCCCGTGTGTTCCCATATTGCAGCCTTTTCTGGCACTTCCCTGGAGGGGGTTTCGATCACGGAGGGCCTCTACATCAACCTTGCTGCCCTTCCGATGATGTGTGAGTAGTTTACCACGGACCTAAGGGTCCATGTCTAGTAGCTAGATGGCTTCTTCTCTCTCTTTGATCTCCAATACAATGTTATCCTCGATGTTCTTGGAGATTTATTTGATGTAATCTTCTTTTGCAGTGTGTTTGTTGAGATCCGATGAATTGTGGATTTATGATCAGATTATATATGAGTATTATTTGAGTCTTTTCTAAACTCTTATATGCATGATTGAGATAGCTTAGTATTTCTCTCTAATCTATCAGTTTGGTTTGGCCGACTAGATTGGTTTTTCTTGCAATGGGAGAGGTGATTTGTGATGGGTTCAAACTTGCAGTGTCCTCACCTAGTGACAGAAGGGGTAGCGAGGCACATATTGTATTGTTGCCACTATGGATAAAAAGATGGGCACTGGTACGCGTCGGTCCCAAAACAAACGGTTTTTAACCCCTTTCCACGATGGCATTTGGAACCGTCGCCAAGTGAGTGTGGGCGATAGGGGGGGTCCTTCCCACACGACCCAGAAACTGTTGGGGATATGCCCTCCTGGCACACATGCTTGGCACCCAGAAACCATTAGTCCCAAAAATAATATAAAAGTGCATAACAAAGCCCATTAAACATCCAAAACAGATAATATAATAGCATGGAACAATCAAAAATTATAGATACGTTGGAGACGTATCAGAATGCAGCCACAGCAATTGAACATCGCATTGCAGAATTGAACCAAGCAGTTAACTAAACACCACAACAAGTGAACCAAGCCACAACAAATGAACAAAAGAAGTTAACTAAACACCAATTGAACAATATAACATACTCCTAATAGAAGATCAGACAGTTAACCAAACCAAGCATGCTTAACAACTTGGAAACATTGCACCCTGAAGAATTGAACATCACATTTGCAGAATTGAACCAAGCAGTTAATTGAACACCACATTGCACGACATATAGAATGTATACACTGTAGCAGAAGATTGCATGGTAAAAGTAGATAGCATAATTCACTAGAATTTGGTAAGGAAAGGAAGTAGCTAGCAAACTGAACATGGGTCCTTATAGTGAGCTAATAAGACAAGCTACTCCTCATTGTCGGAGATATCGAAGACGATTGGCTTCTTGGACATGGAAGCGGGCTAGGCCTCCGCATCATGGGTGCCCTCGTTGTAGTGGTGAGTTTCCTGAGGCGCTCCAGGCACCAACCTGCTGGCTCTCGATATGAGGTAAGCACGTGCACGCTGAGAAAACACCTCGTAGTCTTCGTCGAAGGCACCGATGGTGGCCTCCAGAAAACGCAACGAACTGTCGTTTAAAGAGCCAACCGCATCGCGGCATCGACACGCGAGGCGTCAACGGTGGCCTCGACGGCGAGGTGCTCCTCCAAGATCTGGGGGTCAACACGAATGGAAGCCATAGCGACCTCATCCGCGCGTGCGGCCGCGATTTCCTTCTCTGCTCCCAAATGCTCCTTCAGGTCCTGGCTATACTGTGTGCGCCATGGCTCAGGCCGGCGCTTATTTGGTGGAGGGGTCGGTGATTTGGGTGGAAGGTGTCCTGCTCGCGCCAGCGGTCGGGGCATGTGGGATGTGGAAGGAGGAGGAAGATGGGGGTCGGGTGTGGATTACCTGCCTAGATAGGCAAGGTCGAGCAGCGTGAAGGAGGGTCGCCGGCGAGGAGGCTGCGGCGCTGCAAGAAAGGAGTGAAGGTTTCAACTTGGAAAGGAAGGCGAAAACAGGGGAAATGTGGCTTTTGGCAAGGGGGAGGGGGCGGGGAGGTAGATATTTCCACGGAAGCCGAAAATTTGGAATCGCTTCAGCCCAAAAACTGGCGCGCAAAGTGTCATCAGAGATGGTCCCTTATTCAGAGCGGGTTGTGGACTGTAGCCGCCGCACCTTCTCGCGTAAGCCGTATGCGTACTATACTCCGACGGTGCTCCAAGATATTTTGTGCTGCATCTCACACGGTTGGTTATAATAAACTGTGTGGGATCTACTTGATTTTTAATCTTGATTTGAATTACGTAATGGGGTCATAGTGGCCATGGACGGTGTTTGAATTGCTAGACCTTTTATCTGTAGTGATCATGCAACTATATGTGTGTCACAAAAGAATTGGAATTATTCAAGGTTCATTTGGACATTTTTATGCATTAAGTGAGTTTTCAATGCATTTATGTGCATAATTCAAATTTGAACTACATGCACATGCTCCAATGCATATAAATTGGTTGAAAAATCAATCAAATATTTGTCCTTGGGTGCATGCTTAGGTCCCATGCAAGAAATGGGAATTAATTTCAAACACCAGGGATCGTTGATTGCAGGCAAAACATTGAGATGCCTGGTTTTTAAATTCTAGTAAATCCAAAACTCATCTGAAATTCATGAAAATTGGCATGCTATCATGGACCGGCTTCAACATGGCGTGGTAAATTTTTTGTCCCATTTGGGGCAGGTTTGGGTATATACTTCTCAGAAACCAGAGCTTCTCACAACAAGCATGATGGTTTCGGTAGGGAACGCCCCACCTTTGGGGACGAAACGATATCCATTGCCTCTTATTGCTTTCAAAAATTTTCTCGTGTCAACATAGAACAATTGGACTGTTGTGTTATATTTTGCGATTTTTTGGGGTTTGTTTGGACATTTTTATGCATTAAGTGAGTTTTCAATGCATTTATTGTGCATCATTCAAATTCGAACTACATGCACATGCTCCAGTGCGTATAAATTGGTTGAAAAATCAAATCTTTGTCATTGGGTGCATGCTTAGGTCCCATGCAAGAAATGGGAATGAATTTCAAACACCAGGGCACCGTTGATTGCCGGTAAAACATTGAGATGCCTGGTTTTTAAATTCTAGTAAATCCAAAACTCGTCTGAAATTCATGAAACTTGGCATGCTATCATGGAGCGGCATCAACATGCATGGTAAATTTTTTGTCCCATTTGGGGCAGGTTTGGGTATATGCTTCTCAGAAACCAGAGCTTCTCACAACAAGCATGATGGTTTCGGTAGGGAACGCCCCACCTTTGGGGACGAACCGATATCCATTGCCTCTTATTGCTTTCAAAAACTTTCTCGTGTCAACATAGAACAATTGGACCGTTGTGTTATATTTTGTGATTTTTTGGGGTTTGTTTGGACATTTTTATGCATTAAGTGAGTTTTCAATGCATTTATGTGCATCATTCAAATTCGAACTACATGCACATGCTCCAGTGCGTATAAATTGGTTGAAAAATCAAATCTTTGTCCTTGGGTGCATGCTTAGGTCCCATGCAAGAAATGGGAATGAATTTCAAACACCAGGGCATCGTTGATTGCCGGTAAAACATTGAGATGCTGGTTTTTAAATTCTAGCAAATCCAAAACTCGTCTGAAATTCATGAAACTTGGCATGCTATCATGGAGCGGCATCAACATGCCCTGGTAAATCTTTTGTCCCATTGGGGTAGGTTTGGGTATATGCTTCTCAGAAACCAGAGCTTCTCACAACAAGCATGATGGTTTCGGTAGGGAACGCCCACCTTTGGGGACGAAACGATATCCATTGCCTCTTATTGCTTTCAAAAACTTTCTCGTGTCAACATAGAACAATTGGACTGTGTTATGTTATTTTTTGTGATTTTTTGGGTTCGTTTGGACATTTTTATGCATTAAGTGAGTTTTTAGTGCATTTATGTGCATAATTCAAATTTGAACTACATGCACATGCTCCAGTGCATATAACTTGGTTGAAAAAACAAATCCTTGTCCTTGGGTGCATCCTTAGGTCCCATGCAAGAAATGGGAATTAATTTCAAACACCAGGGCACTGTTGATTGCCGGCAAAACAATGAGATGACTGGTTGTTAAATTCTAGTAAATACAAAACTCGTCTGAAATTCATGAAACTTGGCATGCCATCATGGTGAGGCATCGACATGTCGTGGTAATTTTTTTGTCCCATTTGGGGCAGGTTTGGGTATATGCTTCTCACAAACCAGAGCTTCTCACAACAAGCATGATGGTTTTGGTAGGGAACGCCCCACCTTTGTGGACGAAACGATATCCATTGCCTCTTATTACTTTCAAATTTTTTTCGCGTCAACATAGAACAACGGGAGAGTTGTGTTATTTTTTGTGATTTTTCGGGGTTCGTTTGGACATTTTTATGCATTTAGTGAGTTTTCAATGTATTTATGTACATAATTCAAATTTGAACTACATGCATATGCTCCAGTGCGTATAAATTGGTTGAAAAATCAAATCTTTGTCCTTGGGTGCATGCTTAGGTCCCATGCAAGAAATGTGAATGAATTTCAAGCACGAGGGCACCGTTGATTGCCGGAAAAACATTGAGATGCATGGTTTTTAAATTCTAGTAAATCAAAAACTCGTCTGAAATTCATGAAACTTGGCATGCTATCATGGAGCGGCATCAACATGCCGTGGTAAATTTTTTGTCCCATTCGGGGCAGGTCTGGGTAAATACTTCTCACAAATCAGAGCTTCTCACAACAAGCATGATGCTTTCGGTAGGGAACGCCCCACCTTTGGGGACGAAACGATATCCATTTGCCTCTTATTGCTTTCAAAAAATTTCTCGTCTCAACATAGAACAACAGGAGAGTTGTGTTATTTTTTGTGATTTTTCGGGTTCGGTTGGACATTTTATGCATTAAGTGAGTTTTCAATGCTTTTATGTGCATAATTCAAATTTGAACTACATGCACAAGCTCCAGTGCATATAAATTGGTTGAAAAATCAAATCTTTGTCCTTGGGTGCATGCTTAGGTCCCATGCAAGAAATGGGAATGAATTTCAAACACCAGGGCACCATTGATTGCCAGCAAAACATTGAGATGCCTGGTTTTTAAATTCTAGTAAATCCAAAACTTGTCTGAAATTCATGAAACTTGGCATGCTATCATGTAGCGGCATCAACATGCCCTCGTAAATTTTTTGTCCCATTTGGGGCAGGCTTGGGTATATGCTTCTCACTAACCAGAGCTTCTCACAACAAGCATGATGGTTTCAGTAGGGAACTCCCCACCTTTGGGGACGAAACGATATCCATTGCCTCTTATTGCTTTCAACAAATTCTCTGGTCAACATAGAACAACAGGAGTGTTGTGTTATTTTTTTGATTTTCCGGGGTTCGTTTGGACATTTTTATGCATTAATTGAATTTTTGATGCATTTATCTTCGTAATTTAAATTTGAACTTCATGCACATGCTCCGGTGCATATAAATTGTCTGAAAAATCAAATCTTTGTCCTTGGGTGCATTCTTAGTTCTCATGCAAGAAATGGGAATGAATTTCAAACACCAGGGCACCGTTGATTGCTAGCAAAACATTGGGATGCCTGGTTTTTATATTCTAGTAAATCCAAAACTCGTCAGAAATTCATGAAACTTGGCATGCTATCATGGAGCGGCATCAACATGCCCTGGTAAATTTTTGGTCCCATTTGGGGAAGGTTTGTGTATATGCTTCTCACAAACCAGAGCTTCTCACAACAAGCATGATGGTTTCAGTAGGGAATGCCCCACCTTTGGGGACGAAACGATATCCATTGCCGCTTATTGCTTTCAAAAAATTTCTCGTGTCAACATAGAACAACAGGAGTGTTGTGTTATTTTTTGTGATTTTTCGGGGTTCGTTTGGACATCTTTATGCATTAAGTGAGATTTCGATGCATTTATGTGCGTAATTCAAATTTGAACTACATGCACATGCTGCAGTGCATAGAAGTTGGTTGAAAAATCAAATCTTTGTCCTTGGGTTCATGCTTAGGTCCCATGAAAGAAATGGGAATGAATTTCAAACACCAAGGCACCGTTGAATGCCGGCAAAACATTGAGATGCCTGGTTTTTAAATTCTACTAAATCCAAAACTCGTCTAAAATTCATGAAACTTTGCATGCTATCATTGAGCGGCATCAACATGCTGTGGTAAATTTTTTGTCCCATTTGGGGTAGGTTTGGGTATATGCTTCTCATGAACCAGAGCTTCTCACAACAAGCATCATGGGTTTGGTAGGGATCGCCCCACCTTTGGGGACGAAATGATATCCATTTGCCTCATATTTCTTTCAAAAAAATTCTCGTGTCAACATAGAACAACAGGAGTGTTGTGTTACTTTTTTGTGATTTTTCGGGTTCGTTTGGACATTTTATGCATTAAGTGAGTTTTCAGTGCATTTATGTGCATAATTCAAATTTTAAATAAATGTACATGCTCCAGTGCATATAAATTGGTTGAAAAATCAAATCTTTGTCCTTCGCTGCATGCTTAGGTCCCATGCAAGAAATGGGAATGAATTACAAACACCAGGGCACCGTTCATTGCCAGCATAACATTGAGATGCCTGGTTTTAGCAAATCCAAAACTCGTCTGAAATTCATGAAACTTAGCATGCTATCATGGAGCAGCATCAACATGCCGTGGTAAATTTTTCGTCCCATTTGGGGAAGGTTTTGGTATATGCTTCTCCCAAATCAGTGCTTCTCACAACAAGCATGATGGTTTCGGTAGGGAATGCCCCACCTTTCGGGACGAAATGATATCCATTTGCCTCTTATTGCTTTGAAAAAAAATTCTCATGTCAACAAAGAACAACACGAGCGTTGTGTTATTTTTTGTGATTTTTCGGGTTCGTTTTGTCATTTGATGCATTAAGTGAGTTTTCAATGCATTTATGTGCATAATTCAAATTTGAACTACATGCAAATGCTCCAGTGCATATAAATTGGTTCAAAAATCAAATCTTTGTCCTTGGGTGCATTCTTAGGTCCCATGCAAGAAATGGGAATGAATTTGAAAGACCAGGGCACCGTTGATTGCCAGGAAAACATTAAGATGTCTGGTTTTTAAATTCTAGCAAATCCAAAACTCATCTGAAATTCATGAAACTTGGCATGCTATCATGGAGTGGCATCAACATGCCGTGGTAAATTTTTGTCCCATTTAGGGCTGGTTTGGGTATATGCTTCTCACAAACCAGAGCTTCTCACAACAAGCATGATGGTTTCAATAGGGAACGCCCCACCTTTGGGGATGAAGCAATATCTATTGCCGCTTATTTCTTTCAAAAAAATTCTCATGTCAACATAGAACAACAGGAGTGTCGTGTTAGTTTTTGTGATTTTTCGGGGTTCGTTTGGACATTTTTATGCATTACGTGAGTTTTCGATGCATTTATGTGCATAATTCATATTTGAACTACATGCACATGCTCCAGTGCATATAAATTGGTTGAAAAATCAAATCTTTGTCCTTGGGTGCATGCTTAGGTCCCAAGCAAGAAATGGGAATGAATTTCAAACACCAGGGCACGGTTGATTGCCGGAGAAACATTGAGATGCATGGTTTCTAAATTCTAGTAAATCCAAAACTCGTCTGAAATTCATGAAACTTGGCATGATATCATGGAGCGGCATCAACATGTCGTGGTAAATTTTTTGTTCCATTTGGGGCAGGTTTGGGTATATGCTTCTCACAAACCAGAGCTTCTCACAACAAGGATGATGGTTTCGATAGGGATCGCCCCACCTTTGGGGACGAAACGATATCCATTTGCCTCTTATTGCTTTCAAAAAAATTATCGTGTCAACATAGAACAACAGGAGTGTTGTGTTATTTTTTGTGATTTTTCGGGTTCGTTTGGACCTTTTATGCATTAAGTGAGTTTTCAGTGCATTTATGTGCATAATTCAAATTTGAACTAAATGCACATGCTCTAGTGCATATAAATTGGTTGAAAAATCAAATCGTTGTCCTTGGGTGCATTCTTAGGTCCCATGCAAGAAATGGGAATGAATTTCAAACACCAGGGCACCGTTGATTGCCCGAAAACATTGTGATGCCTGGTTTTTATATTCTAGTAAATCCAAAACTCGTCAGAATTCATGAAACTTGGCATGCTATCATGGAGCTGCATCAACATGCCGTGGTAAATTTTTTGTCCCATTTGGGGCAGGTTTGGGTATATGCTTCTCACAAGCTAGAGCTTCTCACAACAAGCATGATGGTTTCAATAGGGAATGCCCCACCTTTGGGGACGAAACGATATCCATTGCCTCTTATTGCTTTCAAAAATTTTCTCGCCTCAACATAGAACAACAGGAGTGTTATGTTATTTTTTCTTATTTTTCGGGGTTCGTTGGGACATTTTTATGCATTAAGTGAGTTTTCGATGCATTTATGTGCATAATTAAAATTTGAACTACATGCACATGCTCCAGTGCATATAAATTGGTTGAAAAATCAAATCCTTGTCCTTGGGTGCATGCTTAGGTCCGATGCAAGAAATGGGAATGAATTTCAAACACCAGGGCACCGTTGATTGCCGGAAAAACAATGAGATGATTGGTGGTTAAATTCTAGTAAATACAAAACTCGTCTGAAATTCATGAAACTTGGCATGCCATCATGGTGCGGCATCAACATGTTGTGGTAAATTATTTGTCCCATTTGGGGCTGGTTTGGGTATATGCTTCTCACAAACTAGAGCTTCTCACAACAAGCATATTGGTTTCGATAGGAATGCCCCACCTTTGGGGACAAAACGATATCCATTGCCTCTTATTGCTTTCAAAAAACTTCTCGTGTCAACATAGAACAACAGGAGTGTTGACTTATTTTTTGTGATTTATCGGGGTTCGTTTGGATATTTCTATGCATTGAGTTTTCGATGCTTTTATGTGCATAATTCAAATTTGAACTACATGCACATGCTCCAGTGCATAAAATTGGTTGAAAAATAAAATCTTTATACTTGGGTGCATAATTAGGTCCGATTCAAGAAATGGGAATGAATTTCAAACACCAGGGCACCGTTGATTGCCAGCAAAACTTTGAGATGCTTGGTTTTTAAATTCTAGTAAATCTAAAACTTGTCTGAAATTCATGAAACATCGCATTCTATCATGGAGCGGCATCAACATGTCGTGGTAATTTTTTTGTCCCATTTGGGGCAGGTTGGGGTATATGCTTCTCACAAACCAGAGCTTCTCACAACAAGCATGATGGTTTCGGTAGGGAACGCCCCACCTTTGGGGACAAAACGATATCCATTGCCTCTTATTGCTTTCAATTTTTTTTCGCGTCAACATAGAACAACGCGAGAGTTGTGTTATTTTTTGTGATTTTTCACGGTTCGTTAGGACATTTTTACGCATTTAGTGAGTTTTCAATGTATTTATGTACATAATTCAAATTTGAACTACATGCATATGCTCCAGTGCGTATAAATTGGTTGAAAAATCAAATCTTTGTCCTTGGGTGCATGCTTAGGTCCCATGCAAGAAATGTGAATGAATTTCAAGCACGAGGGCACCGTTGATTGCCGGAAAAACATTGAGATGCATGGTTTTTAAATTCTAGTAAATCAAAAACTCGTCTGAAATTCAAGAAACTTGGCATGCTATCATGGAGCGGCATCAACATGCCGTCGTAATTTTTTGTCCCATTCGGGGCAGGTCTAGGTATATGCTTCTCACAAATCAGAGCTTCTCACAACAAGCATGATGCTTTCGGTAGGGAACGCCCCACCTTTGGGGACGAAACGATATCCATTTGCCCCTTATTGCTTTCAAAAAATTTCTCGTGTCAACATAGAACAACAGGAGAGTTGTGTTATTTGTTGTGATATTTCGGGTTCGTTTGGACATTTTTATGCATTAAGTGAATTTTCGATGCATTTTTCTGCATAATTCAAATTTGAACTTCATGCACATGCTCCGGTGCATATAAATTGGCTGAAAAATCAAATATTTGTCCTTGGGTGCATTCTTAGATCCCATGCAAGAAATTGGAATGAATTTCAAACACCAGGTCACCGTTGATTGCTAGCAAAACATTGGGATGCCTGGTTTTTATATTCTAGTAAATCCAAAACTCGTCTGAAATTCATGAAACTTGGCATGCTATCATGGAGCGGCATCAACATGCCCTGGTAAATTTTTGGTCCCATTTGGGGCAGGTTTGGGTATATGCTTCTCACAAACCAGAGCTTCTCACAATAAGCATGATGGTTTCAGTAGGGAATGCCCCACCTTTGGGGACGAAACGATATCCATTGCCGCTTATTGCTTTCAAAAAATTATTCGTGTCAACATAGAACAACAGGAGTGTTGTGTTATTTTTTGTGATTTTTCGAGGTTCGTTTGGACATTTTTATGCATTAAGTGAGATTTCGATGCATTGATGTGCGTAATTCAAATTTGAACTACATGCACATGCTCCAGTGTATAGAAGTTGGTTGAAAAATCAAATCTTTGTCCTTGGGTGCATGCTTAGGTCCCATGAAAGAAATGGGAATGAATTTCAAACACCAAGGCACCGTTGAATGTCGGCAAAGCATTGAGATGCCTGGCTTTAAAATTCTAGTAAATCCAAAACTCGTCTAAAATTCATGAAACTTGGCATGCTATCATTGAGCGGCATCAACATGCTGTGGTAAATTTTTTGTCCCATTTGGGGCAGGTTTGGGTATATGCTTCTCACAAACCAGAGCTTCTCACAACAAGCATGATGGTTTTGGTAGGGATCGCCCCACCTTTCGGGATGAACTGATATCCATTTGCCTCATATTTCTTTCAAAAAAAATCTCGTGTCAACATAGAACAACAGGAGTTTTGTGTTACTTTTTTGTGATTTTTCGGGTTCGTCTGGACATTTTATGCATTAAGTGAGTTTTCAGTGCATTTATGTGCATAATTCAAATTTTAAATAAATGTACATGCTCCAATGCATATAAATTGGTTGAAAAATCAAATCTTTGTCCTTCGGTGCATGCTTAGGTCCCATGCAAGAAATGGGAATGAATTTCAAACACGAGGGCACCGTTGATTGCCAGGAAAACATTGAGATGCCTGGTTTTTAAATTCTAGTAAATCCAAAACTCGTCTGAAATTCATGAAACTTGGCATGCTATCATGGAGCGGCATCAACATGCCGTGGTAAATTTTTCGTCCCATTTGGGGAAGGTTTCGGTATATGCTTCTCACAAATCAGAGCTTCTCACAACAAGCATGATGGTTTCGGTAGGGAACGCCCCACCTTTGGGGATGAAATGATATCCATTTGCCTCTTATTGCTTTCAAAAAAATTCTCGTGTCAACAAAGAACAACACGAGTGTTGTGTTATGTTTTGTGATTTTTCAGGTTCGTTTGGACATTTGATGCATTAAGTGAGTTTTCAATGCATTCATGTGCATAATTCAAATTTGAACTACATGCACATGCTCCAGTGCATATAAATTGGTTCAAAAATCAAATCTTTGTCCTTGGATGCATGCTTAGGTCCCATGCAAGAAATGGGAATGAATTTCAAACACGAGGGCACCGTTGATTGCCAGGAAAACATTGAGATGCCTGGTTTTTAAATTCTAGTAAATCCAAAACTCGTCTGAAATTCATGAAACTTGGCATGCTATCATGGAGCGGCATCAACATGCTGTGGTAAATTTTTTGTCCCATTTACGGCTGGTTTGGGTATATGCTTCTCACAAACCAGAGCTTGTCACAACAAGCATGATGGTTTCAATAGGGAACGCCCCACCTTTGGGGATGAAGCAATATCCATTACTGCTTATTTCTTTCAAAAAAATTCTCGTGTCAACATAGAACAACAGGAGTGTTGTGTTATTTTTTTGTGATTTTTCGGAGTTCGTTTGGACATTTTTATGCATTAATTGAGTTTTCGATGCATTTATGTGCATAATTCAAATTTGAACTACATGCACATGCTCAAGTGCATATAAATTGGTTGAAAAATCAAATCTTTGTCCTTGGGTGCATGCTTAGGTCCCATGCAAGAAATGGGAATGAATTTCAAACACCAGGGCACCGTTGATTGCCGGTAAAACATTGAGATTCCTGGTTTTTCAATTCTAGTAAATCCAAAACTTGTCTGAAATTCATGAAACTTGGCATGCTATCATGGAGCGGCATCAACATGCCGTGGTAAATTATTAGTCCCATTTGGGGCAGGTTTGGGTATATGCTTCTCAGAAACCAGAGCTTGTCACAACAAACATGATGGTTTCGGTAGGGAACACCCCACCTTTGGGGACAAAACGATAACCATTGCCTCTTATTGCTTTCAAAAACTTTCTCGTGTCAACATAGAACAATTGGACCGTTGTATTATATTTTGCGATTTTTTGGGGTTTGTTTCGACATTTTTACGCATTTAGTGAGTTTTCAATGCATTTATGCGCATCATTCGAATTCGAACTACATGCACATGCTCCAGTGCGTATAAACTGGTTGAAAAATTAAATCTTTGTCATTGGGTGCATGCTTAGGTCCCATGCAAGAAATGGGCATGAATTTCAAACACCAGGGCACCGTTGATTGCCGGTAAAACATTGAGATGCCTGGTTTTTAAATTCTAGTAAATCCAAAACTCGTCTGAAATTCATGAAACTTGGCATGCTATCATGGAGCGGCATCAACATGCTGTGGTAAATTTTTGTCCCATTTAGGGCTGGTTTGGGTATATGCTTCTCACAAACTAGAGCTTCTCACAACAAGCATGATGGTTTCAATAGGGAAGGCCCCACCGTTGGGGATGAAGCAATATCCATTGCCGCTTATTTCTTTCAAAAAAATTCTCGTGTCAACAAAGAACAACAGGAGTGTTGTGTTATTTTTTGTGATTTTTCGGGGTTCGTTTGGACATTTTTATGCATTAAGTGAGTTTACGATGCATTTATGTGCATAATTCAAATTTGAACTACATGCACATGCTCCAGTGCATATAAATTGGTTGAAAAATCAAATCTTTGTACTTGGGTGCATGCTTAGGTCCCATGCAAGAAATGGGAATAAATTTCAAACACCAGGGCACCGTTGATTGCCGGCGAAACATTGAGATGCATGGTTTCTAAATTCTAGTAAATCCAAAACTCGTCTGAAATTCATGAAACTTGGCATGATATCATGGAGCGGCATCAACATGTTGTGGTAAATTTTTCGTCCCATTTGGGGCAGGTTTGGGTATATGCTTCTCACAAACCAGAGCTTCTCACAACAAGGATGATGGTTTCGGTAGGGATCGCCCCACCTTTGGGGACGAAACGATATCCATTTGCCTCTTATTGCTTTCAAAAAAATTATCATGTCAACATAGAACAACAGGAGTGTTGTGTTATTTTTTGTGATTTTTTGGGTTCGTTTGGACATTTTATGCATTAAGTGAGTTTTCAGTGCATTTATGTGCATAATTCAAATTTGAACTAAATGCACATGCTCCAGTGCATATAAATTGGTTGGAAAATCAAATCGTTGTCCTTGGGTGCATTCTTAGGTCCCATGCAAGAAATGGGAATGAATTTCAAACACCAGGGCACCGTTGATTGCCAAAAAAACATTAAGATGCCTGGTTTTTATATTCTAGTTAATAAAAAACTCGTCAGAAATTCATGAAACTTGGCATGCTATCATGGAGCTGCATCAACATGCCATGGTAAATTTTGTGTCCCATTTGGGGCAGGTTTGGGTCTATGCTTCTCACAAACCAGAGCTTCTCACAACAAGCATGATGGTTTCAGTAGGGAACGCCCCACCTTTGGGGATGAAGCAATATCCATTACCGCTTATTTCTTTCAAAAATAATTCTCGTGTCAACATAGAACAACACGAGTGTTGTGTTATTTTTTGTGATTTTTCGGGGTTCGTTTGGACATTTTTATGCATTAAGTGAGTTTTTGATGCATTTATGTGCATAATTCAAATTTTAACTACATGCACATGCTCCAATGCATATAAATTGGTTGAAAAATTAAATCCTTGTCCTTGGGTGCATGCTTAGGTCCCATGCAAGAAATGGGAATTAATTTCAAACACCAGGGCACCATTGATTGCCGGCAAAACAATGAGATGACTGGTTGTTAAATTCTAGTAAATACAAAACTCGTCTGAAATTCATGAAACTTGGCATGCCATCATGGTGCGGCATCAACATGTTGTGGTAAATTATTTGTCCCATTTGGGGCTGGTTTCGGTATATGCTTCTCACAACAAGCATGATGGTTTCGATAGGGAATGCCCCACCTTTGGGGACGAAACGATATCCATTGCCTCTTATTGCTTTCAAAAAATTTCTCGTGTCAACATAGAACAACAGGAGTGTTGACTTATTTTTGGTGATTTGTCGGGGTTCGTTTGGACATTTTTATGCATTAAGTGAGTTTTCGATGCATTTATGTGCATAATTCAAATTTGAACTACATGCACATGCTCAAGTGCATATAAATTGGTTGAAAAATCAAATCTTTGTCCTTGGGTGCATGCTTAGGTCCCATGCAAGAAATGGGAATGAATTTCAAACACCAGGGCACCGTTGATTGCCGGTAAAACATTGAGATGCCTGGTTTTTAAATTCTAGTAAATCCAAAACGCGTCTGAAATTCATGAAACTTGGCATGCTATCATGGAGCGGCATCAACATGCCGTGGTAAATTATTTGTCTCATTTGGGGCAGGTTTGGGTATATGCTTCTCACAAACCAGAGCTTCTCACAACAAGCATGATGGTTTCGGTAGGGAACGCCCCACCTTTGTGGACGAAACAATACCATTGCCTCTTATTGCTTTCAAAAAAAATTTCGCGTCAACATAGAACAACGCGAGAGTTGTGTTATTTTTTGTGATTTTTTGGTGTTTGTTTGGACATTTTTATGCATTTAGTGAGTTTTCAATGTATTTATGTACATAATTCAAATTTGAACTACATGCATATGCTCAAGTGTGTATAAATTGGTTGAAAAATCAAATCTTTGTCCTTGGGTGCATGCTTAGGTCCCATGCAAGAAATCTGAGTGAATTTCAAGCACGAGGGCACCGTTGATTGCCGGAAAAACATTGAGATGCATGGTTTTTAAATTGTAGTAAATCAAAAACTCATCTGAAATTCATGAAACTTGGCATGCTATCATGGAGCGGCATCAACATGCCGTGGTAAATTTTTTGTCCCATTCGAGGCAGGTCTGGGTATATGCTTCTCACAAATCAGAGCTTCTCACAACAAGCATGATGCTTTCGGTAGGGAACTCCCCACCTTTGGGGACGAAACGATATCCATTGGCCTCTTATTGCTTTCAAAAAATTTCTCATGTCAACATAGAACAACAGGAGAGTTGTGTTATTTTTTGTGATTTTTCGGGTTCGGTTGGACATTTTATGCATTAAGTGAGTTTTCAATGCATTTATGTGCATAATTCAAATTTGAACTACATGCACATGCTCCAGTGCATATAAATTGGTTGAAAAATCACATCTTTGTCCTTGGGTGCATACTTAGGTCCCATGCAAGAAATGGGAATGAATTTCAAACACCAGGGCACCATTGATTGCCAGCAAAACATTGAGATGCCTGGTTTTCAAATTCTAGTGAATCCAAAACTCGTCTGAAATTCATGAAACTTGGCATGCTATCATGTAGCGGCATCAACATGCCATGGTAAATTTTTTGTCCCATTTGGGGCAGGCTTGGGTATATGCTTCTCACAAACCAGAGCTTCTCACAACAAGCATGATGGTTTCCGTAGGGAACGCCCCACCTTTGGGGACGAAACGATATGCATTGCCTCTCATTGCTTTCAAAAAATTCTCTGGTCAACATAGAACAACAGGAGTGTTGTGTTATTTTTTTGATTTTTCGGGGTTCGTTTGGACATTTTTATGCATTAAGTGAATTTTCGATGCATTTATCTGCATTATTCAAATTTGAACTTCATGCACATGCTCCGATGCATATAAATTGGCTGAAAAATCAAATCTTTGTCCTTGGGTGCATTCTTAGGTCCCATGCAAGAAATGGGAATGAATTTCAAACACCAGGTCACCGTTGATTGCTAGCATAACATTGCGATGCCTAGTTTTTATATTCTAGTAAATCCAAAACTCGTCAGAAATTCATGAAACTTGGCAAGCTATCATGGAGCGGCATCAACATGCCCTGGTAAATTTTTGGTCCCATTTGGGGCAGGTTTGGGTATATGCATCTCACAAACTAGAGCTTCTCACAACAAGCATGATGGTTTTAGTAGGGAATGCGCCACGTTTGGGGACGAAACGATATCCATTGCCGCTTATTGCTTTCATAAAATTTCTCGTGTCAACATAGAACAACAGGAGTGTTGTGTTATTTTTTGTGATTTTTCGAGGTTCGTTTGGACATTTTTATGCATTAAGTGAGATTTCGATGCATTTATGTGCGTAATTCAAATTTGAACTACATGCAAATGCTCCAGTGCATAGAAGTTGGTTGAAAAATCAAATCTTTGTCCTTGGGTGCGTGCTTAGGTCCCATGAAAGAAATGGGAAAGAATTTCAAACACCAAGGCACCGTTGAATGCCGACAAAACATTGAGATGCCTGGCTTTTAAATTCTAGTAAATCCAAAACTCGTCTAAAATTCATGCAACTTGGCATGCTATCATTGAGCGGCATCAACATGCTGTGGTAAATTTTTTGTCCCATTTGGGACAGGTTTGGGTATATGCTTCTCACAAACCCGAACTTGTCACAACAAGCATGATGGTTTTGGTAGGGATCGCCCCACCTTTGGGGACGAAATGATATCCATTTGCCTCATATTTCTTTCAAAAAAACTCTCGTGTCAACATAGAACAACAGGAGTGTTGTGTTACTTTTTTGTGGTTTTTCGGGTTCGTCTGGACATTTTATGCATTAAGTGAGTTTTCAGTGCATTTATGTGCATAATTCAAATTTTAAATAAATGTACATTCTCCAGTGCATATAAATTGGTTGAAAAATCAAATCTTTGTCCTTCGGTGCATGCTTAGGTCCCATGTAAGAAATGGGAATGAATTACAAACACCAGGGCACTGTTCACTGCCAGCATAACATTGAGATGCCTGGTTTTAGCAAATCCAAAACTCGTCTGAAATTCATGAAACTAGGCATGCTATCATGGAGCGGCATCAACATGCCGTGGTAAATTTTTTGTCCCATTTGGGGAAGGTTTCGGTATATGCTTCTCACAAATCAGAGCTTCTCACAACAAGCATGATGGTTTCGGTAGGTAACGCCCCACCTTTGGGGACGAAATGATATCCATTTGCCTCTTATTCCTTTCAAGAAAATTATCGTGTCAACAAAGAACAACACGAGTGTTGTGTTATTTTTTGTGATTTTTCGGGTTCGTTTGGACATTTGATGCATTAAGTGAGTTCTCAATGCATTTATGTGCATAATTCAAATTTGAACTACATGCACATGCTCCAGTGCATATAAATTGGTTCAAAAATCAAATCTTTGTTCTTGGATGCATGCTTAGGTCCCATGCAAGAAATGGGAATGTATTGCAAACACCAGGGCACCGTTGATTGCCAGGAAAACTTTGAGATGCCTGGTTTTTAAATTCTAGTAAATCCAAAACTCGTCTGAAATTCATGAAACTTGGCATGCTTTCATGGAGCGGCATCAACATGCCGTGGTAATTTTTTGTCCCATTTAGGGCTGGTTTGGGTATATGCTTCTAACAAACCAGAGCTTCTCACAACAAGCATGATGGTTTTAATAGGGAACGCCCCACCTTTGGGGATGAAGCAATATCCATTACCGCTTATTTCTTTCAAAAAAAATTCTCGTGTCAACATAGAACAACAGGAGTGTTGTGTTATTTTTTGTGATTTTTCGGGGTTCGTTTGGACATTTTTATGCATTAAGTGAGTTTTCGATGCATTTATATGCATAATTCAAATTTGAACTACATGCACATGCTCCAGTGCATATAAATTGGTTGAAAAATCAAATCTTTGTCCTTGGGTGCATCCTTAGGTCCCATGCAAGAAATGGGATTGAATTTCAAACACCAGGGCACCGTTGATTGCCTGCAAAACATTGAGATGCCTGGTTTTTAAATTCTAGTAAATCCAAAACGCGTCTAAAATTCATGAAACTTGGCATGCTATCAAGGAGCGGCATCAACATGCCGTAGTAAATTTTTTGTCCCATTTAGGGCTGGTTTGGGTATATGCTTCTCACAAACCAGAGCTTCTCACAACAAGCATGATGGTTTCAATAGGGAACGCCCCACCTTTGGGGATGAAGCAATATCCATTACCGCTTATTTCTTTCAAAAAAAATTCTCGTGTCAACATAGAACAACAGGAGTGTTGTGTTATTTTTTGTGATTTTTCGGGGTTCGTTTGGACATTTTTATGCATTAAGTGAGTTTTCGATGCATTTATTTGCATAATTCAAATTTGAACTACATGCACATGCTCCAGTGCATATAAATTGGTTGAAAAATCAAATCTTTGTCCTTGGGTGCGTGCTTAGGTCCCACGCAAGAAATGGGAATGAATTTCAAACACCAAGGCACCGTTGATTGCCGGCAAAACATTAAGATGCATGGTTTCTAAATTCTAGTAAATCCAAAACTCATCTGAAATTCAGGAAACTTGGCATGATATCATGGAGCGGCATCAACATGCCATGGTAAATTTTTTGACCCATTTGGGGCAGGTTTGGGTATATGCTTCTCACAAACCAGAGCTTCTCACAACAAGCATGATGGTTTCGGTAGGGATCACCCCACGTTTCGGGACGAAACGATATCCATTTGCCTCTTATTGCTTTCAAAAAAATTCTCGTTTCAACATAGAACAACAGGACTGTTGTGTTATTTTTTGTGATTTTTTGGGTTCGTTTGGACATTTTATGCATTAAGTGAGTTTTCAGTGCATTTATGTGCATAATTAAAATTTGAACTAAATGAACATGCTCCAGTGCATATAAATTGGTTGAAAAATCAAATCGTTGTCCTTGGGTGCATTCTTAGGTCCCACGCAAGAAATGGGAATGAATTTCAAACACCCGGGCACCGTTGATTGCCAGCAAAACATTGAGATGCCTGGTTTTTATATTCTAGTAAATCCAAAACTCGTCAGAAATTCATGAAACTCGGCATGCTATCAAGGAGCGGCATCAACATGCCGTGGTAAATTTTTTGTCCCATTTGGGGAAGGTTTCGGTATATGCTTCTCACAAATCAGAGCTTCTCACAACAAGCATGATGGTTTCGGTAGGTAACGCCCCACCTTTGGGGACGAAATGATATCCATTGCCTCTTATTGCTTTCAAAAAATTTCTCGTCTCAACGTAGAACAACAGGAGTGTTGTGTTATTTTTTCTTATTTTTCGGGGTTCGTTTGGATATTTTTATGCATTAACTAAGTTTTCAATGCATTTATGTGGATAATTCAAATTTGAACTACATGCACATGCTCCAGTGCATATAAATTGGTTGAAAAATCAAATCCTTGTCCTTGGGTGCATGCTTAGGTCCCATGCAAGAAATGGGAATTAATTTCAAACACCAGGGCACCGTTGATTGCCGGCAAAACAATGAGATGACTGGTTGTTAAATTCTAGTAAATCCAAAACTCGTCTGAAATTCACAAAACTTGGCATGCCATCATGGTGCGGCATCAACATGTTGTGGTAAATTATTTGTCCCATTTGGGGCAGGTTTGGGTATATGCTTCTCACGAACCAGAGCTTCTCACAACAAGCATGATGGTTTCGGTATGGAATGCCCCACCTTTGGGGATGAAACGATATCCATTGCCTCTTATTGCTTTCAAAAAATTTCTCGTGTCAACATAGAACAATAGGAGTGTTGACTTATTTTTTGTGATTTCTCGAGGTTCGTTTGGACATTTTTATGCATTAAGTGAGTTTTTGATGCATTTATGTGCATAATTCAAATTTGAACTACATGCACATGCTCCAGTGCATAAAATTGGTTGAAAAATAAAATCTTTATACTTGGGTGCATGATTAGGTCCAATGCAAGAAATGGGAATGAATTTCAAACACCAGGGCACCGTTGATTACCAGCAAAACTTTGAGATGCTTGGTTTTTAAATTCTAGTAAATCCAGAACTCGTCTGAAATTCATGTAACATGGCATTCTATCATGGAGCGGTGTCAACATGTCATGGTAATTTTTTTGTCCCATTTGGTGCAGGTTTGGGTATATGCTTCTCACAAACTAGAGCTTCTCACAACAAGCACGATGGTTTCAGTAGGGAATGCCCCACCTTTGGGGACGAAACGATATCCATTGCCTCTTATTGCTTTCAAAAATTTTCTCACGTCAACATAGAACAACGGGACTATTGTGTTATTTTTTGTGATTTTTCCGGGTTCGTTTGGACATTTTATGCATTAAGTAAGTTTTCAATGTATTTATGTACTTAATTCAAATTTGAACTACATGCATATGCTCGAGTGCGTATAAATTGGTTGAAAAATCAAATCTTTGTCCTTGGGTGCATGCTTAGGTCCCATGCAAGAAATGTGAATGAATTTCAAGCACGAGGGCACCGTTGATTGCCAGAAAAACATTGAGATGCATGGTTTTTAAATTCTAGTAAGTCCAAAACTCATCTGAAATTCATGAAACTTGGCATGCTATCATGGAGCGGCATCAACATGCCGTGGTAAATTTTTTGTCCCATTCGGGGCAGGTCTGGGTATATGCTTCTCACAAATCAGAGCTTCTCACAACAAGCATGATGCTTTCGGTAGGGAAGGCCCCACCTTTGGGGACGAAACGATATCCATTTGCCTCTTATTGCTTTCAAAAAAAATTCTCGTGTCAACATAGAACAACAGGAGAGTTGTGTTATTTTTTGTGATTTTTTGGGTTCGGTTGGACATTTTATGCATTAAGTGAGTTTTCAGTGCATTTATGTGCATAATTCAAATTTGAACTACATGCACATGCTCCAGTGCATATAAATTGGTTGAAAAATCAAATCTTTGTCCTTGGGTGCATGCTTAGGTCCCATGCAAGAAATGGGAATGAATTTCAAACACCACGGCACCATTGATTGCCAGGAAAACATTGAGATGCCTGGTTTTTAAATACTAGTAAATCCAAAACTCGTCTGAAATTCATGAAACTTGGCATGCTATCATGTAGCGGCATCAACATGCCATGGTAAATTTTTTGTCCCATTTGGGGCAGGTTTGGGTATATGCTTCTCACAAACTAGAGCTTCTCACAACAAGCATGATGGTTTTAGTAGCGAACGCCCCACCTTTGGGGACGAAACGATATCCATTGCCTCTTATTGCTTTCAAAAAAATTCTCGGGTCAACATAGAACAACAGGAGTGTTGTGTTATTTTTTTGATTTTTCGGGGTTCGTTTGGAGATTTTTATGCATTAATTGAGTTTTCAATGCATTTATGTGCATAATTCAAATTTGAACTACATGCACATGCTCTAGTGCATATAAATTGGTTGAAAAATCAAATCTTTGTCCTTGGGTACATGCTTAGGTCCCATGCAAGAAATGGGAATGAATTTCAAACACCAAGGCACCGTTGATTGCCGGCAAAACATTGAGATGCCTAGTTTTTAAATTCTAGTAAATCCAAAAATTCGTCTGATATTCATGAAACTTGGCATATTGTCATGGAACGGCATCAACATGTCGTGGTAAATTTTTTGTCCCATTTGGGGCAGGTTTGGGTATATGCTTCTCACAAACCAGTGCTTCTCACAACAAGCATTATGGTTTCGGTAGGGAACGCCCCAACTTTGGGGGTGAAACGGTATCCATTGCGTCTTATTGCTTTCAAATTTTTTCTCTTGTCAACATAGAACAACAGGAGTGTTGTGTTATTTTTTGTGATTTTTTGGGGTTCGTTTGGACATTTTTTATGCATTAAGTGTGTTTTTAATGCATTTATGCGCATAATTCAAATTTGAACTACATGCACATGCTCCGGTGCATATAAATTGGTTGAAAAATCAAATCTTTTGTCCTTGGGTGCATGCTTAGGTCCCATGTAACAAATGGGAATGAATGCCAAACACCCTGCCACCGTCACACTGCCGCAAACATTGAGATACCTGGTTTTTAAATTCTAGTAAATCCAAAACTCGTCTGAAATTCGTGAAACTTGGCATGCTATCATGGAGCAGCTTCAACATGTTGTGGTAATTTTTTTGTCCCATTTGGGGCAGGTTTTGGTATATGGTTCTCACAATGCAGAGCTTCTCACAACAAGCATGATGGTTTCAGGTAGAACACCCGTATGCAAAGTGAGAGCAGGATTTGTGCAGCTCTTAAACACAAACGGTTCTTTTTGATGACCCGTGTGAACCACTTACAAACAATTTGGTGCCATTTGCATCTGTCATATTGGGTATGTTGCCATTTGTCAAACTAGAAAGATTGACATTTGTTGATCTAGTAACATTGCCATTTGCCAACCTTGTAACACTGCGATTTGTCAAAATATGAAGCTAAAAATCACTAGCAGTATCTAATTTTTGCAACTAAAATTTAGTAATTAAGCATAGATGGAGGCGAGGAGGCGTGTTCAGCCAGGCATGCAACGGGCGGCGCAGTACTATTTGATTTGAGAGCGGGCAGTGCAGTTCCCGATACGGCCTTAATGCAGACGAGGGAGAGGGTAGCTATTCCCAAAATGTTGAACAGCCAATGGTGCATCCTCCTTTAATTAGCATCGTGTGAATGCATGAGGGAAGTAATGGGAGGACTGGGAAAAGAGGTAGCACGATGTGAATGCAACGCAGTTTACACTCATATAAAGGCGCCCCTCCATTCCAATGCATCTACCACACCGTACGCACCTAAGCATTTGCCTAAGCACCTACACTAATAAGCGCAAAAGTGCCCACTCTAGACCCATGGCGGCGATGTGCGCGAGCAGCCAGCGGCTATGCCAGATGGTCCGCGACGTCGGCTTGCGGCATGGCACCGTGGATCGTCTCCATACGGTGTTGGCGACCGGCTGGTGGATGGCCGCCGTCGACGCCAGCTACGACTCTCAGTTGGACCAGATGATCGTTCGCAACACCGATAGGTTCACCATTGTCAAGAAGCTCGCGGACGACATCGTTGTACTCCTCTAGCCCACGCGCCCGGGCTCCTCATTGCCTGCCGCTCCTAATCGGCCTCCATGGTCAGAACCTCTTTCAAGCACTGGTGGCCATGCGACTGCCCGCCGACGCCACGAAGAATGTCCACCTGGAGGTCGCGCTCGCCGTGAGGCGCCTTGCCCTGCAAGAAACCGTCGACCTACACATCCATGTGTATGAGCGAATCATGTACATAGGTATCTACAGGGCCAGTGAGGACGCTATGAAGTTGGCTTTCTTTAGCCGGCTGGAAGCCTTGGATGCCTTTGTTGAGAAGCACCTTGACCTCGCCACAAAAGCAGCCGCTCCTTAGCCACTGGTCGGTGGCCCAGCCTGCACACTAAGTTGAGGAGGAGGAGGTCGTACGTTGATGGATGCATCTTACTTCTTGCCTCCTGTAACCACCACTGCGATCGCATCATCATGGCCTTAATTCTTATTTTTCTATTGCATTCTCGTTCCAGTCAATACAGACATGTGTGATCCCTTTGCTCAATACGACATGTACATTCCAATCTTATTTTGATTGGCTTGAATGAAGGTCTATCCTGCCGTTAGGCGCCGCGGCGTGCTCTGCTCGCGTCCATCGGTGCGCTCGGCTTGTGGACAACTTTTCCTTGCATGTTTAACTGCTATATGCATATATATGTGGTTGCTCGCCCTTGAGGAGACCGCGGAGCGCTCTGCTCGTGTCCCTCCGCGGCGCTCTGCCAACGGTTGGGCGTGCGCACGATCACGTCGGGGGCCCCGTATGCATGCGGTGGCGCCACGCGCATTTCCACGCGAAGTTACGTCCAACACGATGGAGTTACATGCTGCAAATTAAAACTGCCATCAGGGCCTGCCAATATTCCTGGTCGTCCGGCTTCCCCTTTAATTCCCGCGGCCATTATAACCTTAGTCTCTTCAACCTTTCGATCGCGCCCCACAACACAACAAGCACACCCACGATGACACATAGAGAGGGGATGTCCAGCGGCGCTCCAATGGAGTTCAGCGAGCATAGATTGGAGACCCACGCGAGGGATACAGACCTCTCGGTGGTTTACACCATCGACCCGGCCGTGGTGGACGACTACATCAGCAGCGTTGAGCAGTTGCTTGCTGGAGACAAGTACAAGGTGGTCGGCATCGACCTCCAGTACACCTCCGGTCGTCCCGGCATAGATCAGAAGGTTGTCATTGCCCAGTTGTGTGTGTGCCATCATGTCCTCATCTACCACTACTGCATGGCCCAGAGCCTTGTGACTGTTTCAATAGGTTTGTCAATAGCACCGACTACAAGTTCGCCACAGTGGAAACCAAAGACGATGTAAATGCGCTCAGTGTTACGGGCTTGGCCTGCAAGAACCTTGTCGAAATCCGTGACCACTACAGGGTCTGGGGCAGAACGAAAAAGGACTCCTTGGTCAAACTCGCCTAGGCCATCATCGACCCCAGAGAACATGCCCCCTATCCTGGCACATGGCCTGGATGCGGCAACTGGAAGAACCTCACCTCAGGTTTGCGGCCAAGAGCGTGTACACATGCTACGAGATGCATAGGCGGATCATTGACATGAGGAAGTGCCTCGTTACCCAAATCGACGAGCCCGGATCGAACCACAAGCAGAGTAAGCGTCACAAGAGGTAGATAATGATCAGTTTATCGTTTATGCTAGTTAATCATGCATGTAATATATAGTTTACTTTATTGGTGTGTGGAAATGTCATGTGTGTAGTAGCCACCTATGTAATCATGCATGCAATAGTTTACTTTGGTGTGTGCAAATGCCATGGTTGTAGTAGCCACCTATGTAAATGGATGTTTAATTTGGTTATGCAAGCATGTCCTTATAAGTGTGTGTGTGTGTGTGTGTGTATATATGTTGTTGTTCTGTATGCAATCCCATCGCACAACACACACGTCTTATTAGTAGCAACCGTATGTGTTATTATTGGTATTCACACCCATTTCTGATTACAGACCTATTTGCCGCGTATCACACACATCTTGTTCATTTGAACCGTTTCTGTTCTCATGCCTCAACGTAAACAATTCATCCAAGTGAACCGCATGCCGTATATCACACACACCTTTGATATGGTTGACCGTTTCCATTGTGTTGCCTAATCACAAACACTTCATCCGAGTGAACCGTATGTTGTACATCGCACACACCTTCATCTGGCTACCCGTTTCTTTTGTTCCTCCTCATCGCAAACAATTAATTGAGATGAACCGTATGCCCTGCATCGCACACGCAACTAAAATTTGAACCGTGTTTGATGCATCCTCCATCGCCAACGTTTTGCACCTTTTTGACGATTTTTTACACCATCGTTTGCGATTATGGCATCGCACACAGTTTTGTCGAAGGGTCTTTGATCATAGTGTCGCATTACCAGCATCCTCCAGTAATGGGGGTTTATATCATATTGCTTGAGTTTATCCCTCTACATCATGTCATCTTGCTTAAGGTGTTACTCTGTTCTTATGAACTTAATACTCTAGATGCAGGCATGAGTCGGTCGGTGTGTGGAGTAATAGTAGTAGATGCAGGCCGGAGTTGGTCTACTTGTCACGGACGTGATGCCTATATTCAGGATCATTGCCTTAGATATCATCATAACTTTGTGCTTTTCTATTAATTGCTCACAGTAATTTGTTTACCCATCGTATGCTTTCTTCGAGAGAGAAGCCTCTAGTGAAACCTATGGCCCTGGGTCTATTTTTCATCAAATTATTTTTAGAAAAAATCCAAAAATACCTTGCTACAATTTCTTTATATTTACCTTATTTTGTTATTTAATTATCTTTTATATCTATCTCTATTAGATCTCACACTTGCAAGTGACCAGGAAGGGATTGACAACCCCTTTTTCACGTTGTGTGCAAGTGTTTGTTAGTTTGTGTAGGTGCATATATTGGGGACTTGCTTGTTCCTGATACGTCTCCAAGGTATCTATAAATTTGTATTGTTCCATGCTATTAGATTATCTATTTTGGATGTTTTATATGAATTAATATGCTATTTTATATTATTTTTGGGACTAACTTATTAACCTAGAGCCCAGTGCCACTTTCTATTTTTTCTTTGTTTTCGACTTTTATAGAAAAAGGAATATCAAGCAGAGTCCAAACGGAATAAAACTTTGCAATTATTTTTCTTGGACCAGAAGACACCTAGTTGACTTGGAGAGAGGGCTAGAAGAGTCCCGAGGAGGCCACAAGCCTCTAGGGCGCGCCCCCTAGCTTGTGGGTCCCTCGGGAGTCCTCCAACCCTAATTCCAGTGCTATATATTCTCAAATGTCCCCCAACATCAAAAACATCCACCAAAATACTTTCCCGCCGCCGCAAGCCTCTGTTCCCGCGAGATCCCATCTTTGGGCCTTTTCCGGCACCCTGCTAGAGGGGCATTCGATCATGGAGGGCCCCTACATCAACCTTGCTGCCCTTTTGATGACGCCTGAGTAGTTTACCACAGACCTAAGGGTAGCTAGTAGCTAGATGGCTTCTTCTCTCTCTCTTTGATCTTCAATACAATGTTCTCCTCAATGTTCTTCTAGTTTTATCTGATGTAATACTCTTTTGTGGTGTGTTTGTTGAGATTCGCGAATTGTGGATTTATGATAAGATTATCTATGAATATTATTTGAGTCTTCTCTGAACTCTTTTATGCATGATTAAGATATCTTTGTATTTCTCTTTGAACTATCGGTTTGGTTTGGCCAACTAGATTGGTTTTTCTTGCACTAGGAGAGGTGCTTAGTTTTGGGTTCAATCTTGCGGTGTCATCACACAGTGACCAAAGGGGTAGCAAGGCACGTATTGCATTGTTTCTATTAGGGATAAAAATATGGGGTTTTCATCATATCGCTTGAGTTTATCCCTCTACATCATGTCATCTTACTTAAGGCGTTACTCCGTTCTTATGAACTTAATACTCTAGATGCATGCTGGATAGCGGTCGATGTGTGGAGTAATAGTAGTAGATGCAGAATCGTTTCGGTCTACTTGACACAGACGTGATGCCTATATTCATGATCATTGCCTTGGATATCGTCATAACTTTGTGCTTTTCTATCAATTGCTTAATAATAATTTGTTTACCCACCGTATGTTTTCTTTCAAGATTGAAGCCTCTAGTGAAACCTATGGCCCCCGGGTCTATTTTCCATCATATATTTTCAGATCTATAAACCCAAAATATACCTTTCTGCAATCTATTTATATTTACTTTAGTTTTCTCTTTTATTTATCTTTTATACCTATGTCTATTAGATCTCACTCTTGTTCATGACCGTGAAGGGATTGACAACCCCTTTTTCATGTTGTGTGCAAGTGTTTGTTAGTTTATGTAGGTGCATAGATTGGAGACTTGCTTGTGCCTCCTACTAGATTGATACATTGGTTCTTAACTGAGGGAAATACTTATATCTACTTTGCTACATCACCCTTTCCTCTTCAAGGGAAAAATCAACGCATTCTCAAGAAATAGCAGGAAGAATTTCTGGCCATGTTGCGGGGGTGGTTCTACGTCAAGCCTACCAAGTACCCATCATAAACTCTCATCTCTTGCACTTATATTATTTGACATTTTCCTCACGTTTTCCTCTCCCCCACTACTAAAATGGTTTTAGAAAAAGAACAAAAATATTTGCCTTTTTATTCGCCCTTCTTTCGTTCGTCTTTTTCGTCAGCTTTTTGTTTGCTTGTGTGCTAGATTGCTCGGTTTGTCACTATGTCTCAATAAAATACCAATTTGAGTGATTTTTCCAACACTAATAATAATGATTTTATTAGTACTCCGATTGCCCCTGCCACTAGTGCGGAATCTTATGAAATTAATTCTACTTTGTTGAATCTTGTTATGAAAGAACAATTTTCCTGCCTTCCTAGTGAGGATGCCGCATCCCACCTGAATACTTCCATTGAGTTGTGTGATATGCAAAATAAAAAAGATGTGGACAATGATATTGTTAAGTTGAAGCTATTTCCGTTCTCACGACGAGATCGTGCTAAAAGTTGGTTCTCATCTTTGCCAAAAAATAGTATTGATTCATGGAACAAGTGTAAAGATGCTTTTATTTCTAAGTATTTTCCTCCGGCTAAGATCATCTCCCTTAGGAACAATATAACGAATTTTAAGCAACTTGATCATTAACATGTAGCACAATCTTGGGACAGGATGAAATTGATGATAAGAAAATGCCTTACTCATGGTTTAAGTTTATGGATGATCATACAAATTTTTTATGCCGGATTGAATTTTGCAGCTAGAAATCTTTTAGATTCCACCGTGGGAGGTGCTTTTATGGAAATTACATTAGGAGAGGCTACTAAACTCCTACATAATAGCATGGCTAATTACTCTCAATGGCATACCGAAAGATCGTCTAGTAGTAAAAAAGCGCATGCGATTGAAGAAATTAATACTTTGAGTGGAAAGATGGATGAACTTATGAAATTGATTTATTATAAGAGTGCTCTTATTGAGCCTAATGATATGCCTTTGTCCACTTTGATTGAGAATCATAATGAATCTATGGATGTGAATTTTGTTGGTAGGAACAATTTTTGTAATAGTGCATATAGAGGTAATTTCAACCCTAGGCTGTTTCCTAGTAATTCCTCTAACAATTATGGTAATTCCTACAACAATTCTTATGGAAGTTACAATAAAATACCTCTGATCTTGAGAACAATATTAAATATTTCATTAGTTCTCAAAAGAATTTCAATGGTATGGTTGAAGAAAAATTGCTTAAGATTGATGATTTCGCTAGGAACGTTGATAGAATTTCTCTTGAGATTGATATTTAAAGATTAGACCTATGCCACCCAAGCATGATATTAATGAATCTCTGAAAGTTATTAAAATTTCCATTGATGAATGCAAAGAAAGAACCGCTAGGATGTGTGCAAACCGAGATTGGTTTGTAAAAGCGTGTTCTTCTAGTTTTTGTGAAAATAATGATGAAGATCTTAAAGTGATTGATGTGACTCCTATTGAATATTTGTTTTCTAATCTAAATCTTGATAAATATGGGACCGGAGATGAGTCAACTTTAACTAGAAGGCGTCCCAACGATTTGGAGTTTAAAGGTCTTAATGAAAAAATTGATAAAAGTGGGATTGGAGAGGTCAAAACTCTAAGTAGCAATGAACCCACTCTTTTGGACTTCAAGGACTTTAATTAAGATAATTGTTCTTTTATAGATTGTATTTCCTTTTTTCAATCCATGTTGAATTCACTGCATGCTTATAATCAAAATAAAGCTTTTACTAAACATATCGTTGATCCTATGATGAAATCTTTTGAAGAAAAACTTGACTTGGAAGTTTCTATCCCTAGAAAGCTTTATGATGAGTGGGAACCTACTATTAATATTAAAATTAAATATTATGAGTGTAATTCTTTGTGTGATTTTGGTGCTAGGTTTCTATAAACTTGATGATTGTTCTTTGAATTTGCATCTTACGGATTCCACTATTAAGAAACCTTTAGGAAGGATTAATGATGTTCTTATTGTTGAAAATAGGAATTACGTGCCCGTAGATTTTATTGTGCTTGATATAGATTGCAATCCTACATGTCCTATTATTCTTGGCAAACCTTTCCTTAGAACGATTGGTGCAATTATTGATATGAAGGAAGGAAACATTAGATTTCAATTTCCGTTAAGGAAGGGCATGTAATACTTTCCAAGAAAGAAAATTAAGTTGCCATATGAATATATTATGAGGGCTACTTATGGATTGAATACCAAAGATGACAGTACCTAGATCTATGTTTTATGCCTAGCTAGGGGCGTTAAACAATAGCGCTTGTTGGGAGGCAGCCCAATTTTTTTGTGTTTTTTGTTTTTGGTTCTATTTTTCAATAAATACACATTATTACTTCTCTAGTAATTGTGTTTTGGTGTTTTTATTAGTGTTTCAGCCAAGTAATACCTTTGGGATGGTCTACGGTGATAGTTGATTTGATCTTGCTAAAAAACAGAAACTTTTGCGCTCATTGCCAGAATTAAAAAAACACAGAAACTTGCTTGTTATCTGAATTTTTTACACAAGATTTATGTACAATTTTCCGAAATTTTCTAATTTTACAGAATTTGTGGATTTCTAGAAGTATACAAAGTTTCTAGATTGCTACAGACTGTTGTGTTTGTGACAGATTTTGTTTTCTATGTGTTTTTTTGCTTATTTTGATGAATCTATGGGTAGTATCGGGGTGTATGAACCATGGAGAAGTTGGAATACAATATATATTACACCAATTGAAATTTAGAATGCGTTCATAACAGTACCGAAAGTGGTGATTTATTTTATTATACTAACGGATCTCACGAGTTTTCTGCTGAGTTTTGTGTTGTGAAGTTTTCAAGTTTTGGGTAAAGATTTTATGGACTATGGAATAAGGAGTGGCAAGAGACTAATCTTGGGGATTCCTAAGGCACCCCAAGGTAATATTCAAGGACAACCAAGCATCTAAGATTGGGGATGCCCCGGATGGCATCCCCTCTTTTCTCTTCAATCCATCGGTAAATTTACTTGAGGCTATATCTTTATTCACCACATGATATGTGTTTTACTTGGTGTAACATCCCAAAATTCTTAATTTTGGAATGTTATAATAAATAGATAGATTGATTGTTTGTTTGATTGTTGTGTGATTGATTGAGTGAAATTTGAACTTTTCGAAAGTTAAATGAGAGGGAATAAAAGGACTTTCCCAAACTTTCACCTTTTTGCATTTTGATCTCCGTGAATTCAAATTCTTTTCATCACAAAACCCTGGAGAGAAGATGACATGACTTCTTCAATTTATTTAAATGACGAGGATTTTTGAAAGCATTTGAATTTCATTTGAAAATATTTCAAATTCAGAACTTTAAGCAACTCAATGATTTTCATGAGAGAAGATAAAATGACTTCTTCAAATTATATGAAATATGAATTGGAGGTTAAAAGGATCAAATTCAAAGTCCTTTTGAAATTATTTTCAATTTGGAGTTATTTGAGTTTTATTCAAATTATTTTTCTCCAAAAATAAAATATATGGAAAATAGGGTAACATGATTCCCTACATCAGAAAATTGGAGAGAAATAAATTTGAATTCATTTTGGTATTTAAAAAAATGATTTTTTATTGGTTTTTAATAGAGCAGTAGCACGCTTTGCTTCATTTGAATTTGTGTGAATTTTATTTAATGCTAGGAAAATGTTCAGCTTGTACGAAATCTTTTTTTGAAAATTTTGATATATTATATGCCTATATAATATTTTAATTTATTTCGTTTTATTATTTTTGTTGTCTGTGAAAAATGATTTAAAAAACTCTTCGAGCAGTGCTAGGCCGGAGGCCAGCCCTACTCTCTCTCTCCACCCCACGGCCCAGCAAGCCAAATCGGCCCATGGCCTCTCTCCCTCGCGCGAATCGCCTCCATCCCGGTCGCCCGTTCCCTCCCTCTCTCTCCTGCGGACGCCTACAGGCGGGCCCCGCGTCTTCTTCCTCCTCCCGCAAGGCAGCAGGAGTTTCGTTCCTGCACGCCGTCGCCGGCCATCGCCGAGCTCGACCCGGACTCCTCCCTGGACTGCCCCTCGCCCAAGTCATCACCCTCGCCCCTCCTATATATAGCCAGGCCCCGGCCTCGTTTTGCCTCTAACCGGAAGGCCGAAGACCCTCCCCACGCTCCACGCGAACTTGCCGGAGTTCGCGAGATCCGACGAGCTCCGCTGACAAGCCCCGCGCCGTTCCGACGCCGAAGACGAGCGCCGCCACCACCATTGGCTTCAGCCCCGCGAGCCGCTTCTCCCCGACCCCGCGGACACGCCGGAGCAGCCACCCCGACGACCCCGACGCCGCTGCCGTCTTCTTCTTCGTCGCTGGTGACCTCCACCACCGCGGTACACCCCAAAGCCCCCTCGGTCGTCTGATCCAACTCAAACATGTTTTTTGAAAAGTTTAAAATTTGAATTAGACCAGATTTGAATTCAAATTCGTTTGATCATAACTTGAGTTTCGTAGCTCCGTTTGAGTTGATTCTTTTTGCAAATCGAAGCTCTTGATCTAAACTTTCTGATAAGGCCAAATTCACATAATTTTGGTACTGTTAGAAATTGTTTTATGTTGCAAGAGTTATTTGCTTGGTTTTGATGCTTTCCGAATTGTTTTCTTCGATTTTCCCGACCTTTTGAGTGATTGCTTATGTGTGGTTACTATTGCTTGCTTACGATAGATTACCCAGAGTGTGACGAGTAGAACTATCAAGAGTTATGAGTGCGAATCATCTTCATCAACATTGCAGGCAAGTTCACATTTTGATCATATCCCTTTCATACCCAGTTTTTATGCATTAGTTTCACCCTCAAACATTGCATGGTTAGGACTTGATAACATGTGGGTATTGGGAAGTAGTTGATGAGGTAGGAACCTATTGCCCTGCATTCAAACCTTGGGAGTTACTATTACGTTGCATATATTGCTATGCTATGCTCGTAGATGTGGATTGGGTTTGAGAGTATTCATGATAGATGTGAGATTTTTAATTAATGGTTTACTTAAGGTGGCAACTTTAACACACATCTGGGTGGATTGAGGCACCTGGGTATTCCAGCGATTGCCTGTTTAGGCACCTGGGTATTCCAGCGATTGCCTATTTTTCTTTATGGACCGCCACCCAGGCTCAAAGGGATCATGAGATTATTCATACTAGAAACTTCCGTGTGCAGCCACAAGCTACTATGGGCTCTAGCATAGTTGATTAAGTCGTGCGAACTCTTACAGTGGTAGACTAGCAGATGTAGGGGAAAGTAGGTGTAACGGTCTACCCGATCGTAAGGTGCTAGCGCTTCCGAAAAACTATGTCTCGGTCATCCGTTTCTCAAACACCATGTAGTGCAATAATCCCAACGGAGGAGATCGAGTCTTTTGGGAAAAGTGCGCAAACCTCTGCAGAGTGTATAAACTAATCATGGTTAGCCATGTCCCCTGTTATGGACGTCTTGAGTATCTAGTGCATGGATTATCATGTGAATCTCATCATGTGACTTTAATTAATTTTGTTGGGTTATAATGATGATGCTTAATTGGGATTGAGAGGGTGTCTACACTCTCAATGTTTAACAACCACCTTGATAGTTAAATAAAATGTATTCCTTTGCAGTAGGGAAAAACTGGCTTTACGCAAAACTGTAACCATAGAGCTTTCCACCAGCCATATATGCATGTACCGATAGCCATTGTTCATCATTCTCTATGGTGTGAATTTGCCAGTACACTCAATGTACTGACCCTCGTGGCTGCAAAGTCTCATGTTGCAGGACTTCTTACGACGATTAAATGATATGTTAGGGTTACGATTTCTACACTCAACTTTGCCGTTGGTGTTGATGGGAATCCACAACCTTGTTGTTACTTCTGCTATTTTGGATTGAGGTAATAGTTTTTACGTTATTTATACATGTGATTTACCTCTGTTATAAATCCTCGAGTACTGTGTGTGTCAGCATACCGATCCAGGGATGACACTTAAGCACAGAAACTTGACCGTCTAAGGTCGGGTCGCTACAAGATGGTATCAGAGCACATGTTGACTGTAGGACGTGACCCTAGAAACTGGCTAGCCCATAGGAAATATTTTTCTCTAAAAACTTTACTTTTCAAAAATATCTTTTACCTCTCTTCTCTTCTGAGCTTATTCAAATATCCCCTTTTAGTGAGACCATACCCCCTTTTCCCTTTTGACCACACGAAGATTCGACTAATGAGACCACTCCAAGAAGTACAAGATATCGGACAACCGAGACCATTTGGAATGAAGAGGATTTTACCATACATTATGATAATGGAAACTACAACTGTTGAAGACTCTGAAGACTAGGAGAATTGGAGGCTCCGAAGAATTTCCAGATTTGTGTGACCTAGGAAGGCACCCCTTATGGAATTTGGCAGACTAAGGAAGCTGTCAATACCCGAGATCAAGGTGTATCGGAGAAAGACCGGAAAATGGAGCATTAGAACGCAAAGTTTTTGTCCAGAAAACCCTAAGGCATGAGATATCAACTATGGAAGATAGCTCCTGGCAATGACAAGGGCAGAAACATGGTTATCCGTGATGTCATCGCCCACTGATGCTATTGTCACCGTGCTGAGTTAAGGATGCATTTCTTCAGAATGGATTTGATGGAAGAAGGATGATGGAGCACCTATCAGTAAGATGAAGTTTTAACCTTAGCCGGTGTATTACCAGAATCTAGAGTACTACATCAAGAAGTTTAAGGTGGAGCTCCATGAAGCCGTATTAGACAAGGAAGCATTTCGTGAAGAACTCAGGAACCAAAAGCTGAAAGTAGCCAAGCTGGAGGAGCTACAACCTTGAGATACCGGAGATTGTCAGGAACTGAAGGACAATAGGACCATGTTTCATGCCAAGGATGTTGAAACCCAAAAGTTTGGAACACAACCCTAGAATATTGAAGGACGTCACGATAGACTTTGCGACAACAGAAATGATCTGGCAAAAGGATTTGAGAAAGACAAGCATGATTAGAAGAAGCTATTGGAGGCATGAACAAGACTCGTAGAGCTTGCTGACGTTGAAGATTTATTGATCTTTAGAAGACCAAGCCCCTGTTATATACCTACGTTAGATGCGACAATTGTGAGCTGTCATTTGTTTGATGTTTTTCCGACAGCCACAAATAAAATATGTCTCTTCAAAACTATAGTTTGTATTGTGTGCATCCCCCTTTGTCTCTCTCATTCTCACCCCAAACCCATGGACCCAATAGAGGACGAATGGAGATGAACTCATGTTTCCCTGGACCGATAAGTCAATTGGAGACGGACCGATGGATTTAGAACATGGAGGATCACATGAAGAATAACCCTATAGTCGGAAAGGATATGACCCAGCATGCTCTTCAGTGCTTTGAAAGAGGTGCTGCTACTTGGTGGAGGATGTACCAAACCATCAATGGATGGCAAGGGGTAACCACTTGGAAAGAATTTAAGTTGACTTTGCTAAAGTCTCGGTTTGTGTCCCAGAAGTTGAAGATGAAGAAACCTTGTGCATGCAAGATTTGTGGAGAAATAGGACACACCCATAAAGAACACAAGGATGAATGCCCTAATTGTGAAGGAAGTCACCCAGTTGAAGAATGCCCAACTAGGCAGATTACTTGTTTCTTGTGTGAAGGGACTACCCACAATCCTGCTCAGTGTCACATTTACCCCATGGTACGAAGAACCATACAGCAAAAGAAAGAAGTAAAGAAAGGATCCCTTGTGGAAATTTTAGAAGAACCCGTGATGAAGGAAGATGTCGGGCACACACCCAAAGAAGAACCAATTAAACCCTACACCAAGTCATGCTATTCATGTGGAGAAGAAGGACACATCTCCCAGAATTGTTTGAATGGGGATCTAGTAGTATTCCCGACAGAGGAAGTAGAGTATGACCCACAGGAAATAGAAGCCCTAATTGGAACGGAAAAGTCCAGAAAGAGAAGCAGAGTGGATTCCAGGAAGGATCTGAGTCATATCACCTGATACAGGTGCAAGGAGTCAGGGCACTACCTCAACAGTTGCCCCAAAAGGAAACCTCGATACTTGTCAGAAGTAATATGTTTTAGTTGTAATGGAGCAGGGCACTTTGCCAGAGAATGCCCCAAGGAGAAGGAAACTTGTGCTAGATAGTTGAGTTTGCAACAAAAGAAATGGAGTAGTATAAGTGAGAACATTTTCTTTTATATTGAGGTGTTGAGTTGAGACATGTAATGGAAAAGCGAGAGATTGTAATCATTTGAGAATGAATAAAGTTAGCATCGTTGGTACTATTATGGATTTTATGAGTTGTTACTCTATGAAGAAGGATTTTGACCATTTCTGAGGATATGAGAAATATGGTCTATGGAAGATTTGTGCATTTTAAGGGTGGTAGTGCCATGTAAGAACCCTTGACCCCTGCAAAAGATAAGGATACTCCACTAAGTAGATTTTGGACAAAATGAATACGAGTTTTGTCTCGACATGTGTGATACCCCAAGAGTATGTGGGATGAAGTTGGAGACCGTCAGTTGTTTGGACCAAATGTGATCAAGGAGTCAGAATAGAATGTTAAGTTGATTCGAGATAGACTAGAGGTAGCTCAGTCCAGGCAGAAGAGTTATGCAGACTAAAAAAACACAAGGAGGTAGTCTATGAAATTGGAGATAGAGCATGTCCTTGTGTGTCCCCTCTGCGAGGAGTTAAACGAATTGGAGTTAAGGGAAAGTTAGCCCCGAGATTTGTAGGACCATACCGAGTTTTGGAGCGTATGGGAGAAGTGGCCAACAAGTTGGAGTCACCCGAAGGACTGTCAGGAGTTCATGATGTGTTTCACGTTTCCCAGTTGAAGAAGTGCCATGCAGAGATGGCCAATATTCCCCTATAAGGATGCTTGACCCTGGAAATGATAATGATGTTCCACGAAGTAGAGTATGGACTTCATGAGTATAAATTTTATCTCGGTATGTGGGATATCCCACGAGGATGAAGAGATCAATTACTATTGGATATAAAGGAGGTATGATGTTAGAAATATGGATCCATGATGAGTCTGAGTAATCGTGCATGTCCTAGTTTGGTGCCAATAGAAGGAAGGAAGACAGTACAATTGGATGGATTTAAGAATACTAAGAAGTTGGAAGTTGGAATAATGATCAGTTGCCCCTAGGATGAGCTCAAGGATTACAAGTGATGAGATGGGCCATAACCCACAGGCCCGAGGACCTGCCAAGGAGCAAGCACACTCTTGCTGAAGGAAAAACCCTGGAAGAGATTGCAACCTTACCCACAAACGATTTTATAGGAGTAACAAAACCCGAGAGTTGTGAAGAAATGATAGATGTTTGTTCAGCTTGCAGAATCTATGGATATATCCGAACTTGGTTCGTCGACAAGAGAAATTCTGCAATGCTTGTGAGGATGACCGAGTGTTAGAATGCGAGATTCGCTAAACCGTATACAGGGTAATGATTTGGGTGCGGGATGGATTGATCACCATACCGACTTACTCTTATTATTCGCCTTGCTATATGGGATGGTAAATCTGAGTGACTTACCTATAGTAGAGAGACGACGATCAAACCTTGTTTAAACCTTAGAATGGTATAATCATTTTCCCTGGTACACGGCAGCTTTTGCCAATCGTAGGTTATACGGTGAGGATCAACCAGACCTATTTCCTGCAGGAGAAACCATAAATTGTTGACCACCATGAGATATCGATAGTTGTTTAGTATTGGCGCCAGACCCGTTAGCTAAGAAGACCCAGTCACAGAAGAACCTTACCTAGATGAAAGACAGAAGAATTGAGGAAAAGGTTATGCCACTACCGAAAGAGCCCGGATAAGGAATTATCTTGAAGATCTAAGAAAACCGACACTGTTAACAATATGGATGAAGTATATGAGTTTCGATGGAACCGTAACTATGTTTCTAAGGGTGGTAGCACCCCAGACCCCTGTGATGATCGATGGCTTTTGAGAAGACCCCAAACCCTAACCTTTTTCTTGCTAGCCTCTCTGAATCTCGAGGACGAGATTCATTTTAAGGGTGGTAGGTTTGTAACATACCAAAATTCTTAATTTTGGAATGTTATAATAAATAGATTGATTGATTGTTTGTTTGATTGTTGTGTGATTGATTGAGTGCAATTCGAACTTTTTGAAAGTTAAATGAGAGGGAATAAAAGGACTTTCCCAAACTTTCACCTTTTTGCATTTTGATCTCCGTGAATTCAAATTCTTTTCATCACAAAACCCTGGAGAGAAGATGACATGACTTCTTCCATTTATTTAAATGACAAGGGTTTTTGAAAGCATTTGAATGTCATTTGAAAATATTTCAAATTCAGAACTTTAAGCAACTCAATGATTTTCATGAGAGAAGATAAAATGACTTCTTCAAATTATATGAAATATGAGTTGGTGGTTAAAAGGATCAAATTCAAAGTCCTTTGAAATTATTTTCAATTTGGAGTTATTTGAGTTTTATTCAAATTATTTTTCTCCAAAAATAAAATATATGGAAAATAGGGTAACATGATTCCCTACATCATAAAATTGGAGAGAAATAAATTTGAATTCATTTTTGTATTTAAAAAAGATGATTTTTTATTAGTTTTTAATATAGCAGTAGCACTCTTTGCTTCCTTTGAATTTGTGTGAATTTTATTTAATGCTAGGAAAATGTTCTGCTTATAGGAAATCTTTTTCTGAAAATTTTGATATATTATATGCCTATATAATATTTTAATTTATTTCGTTTTATTATTTTTGTTGTCTGTGAAAAATGATTTAAAAAAACTCTTCGAGCAGTGCCAGGCCGGAGCCCAGCCCTACTCTCTCTCTCTCTCTCCCTCTCTCTCTCTCTCTCTCTCTCTCCACCCCACGGCCCAGCAAGCCAAATCGGCCCATGGCCTCTCTCCCTCGCACGAACCGCCTTTGTCCCGGTCGCTCGTTCCCTCCCTCTCTCTCCCGCGGACGCTGACAGGCGGGCCCTGCGTCTTCTTCCTCCTCCCACAAGGCAACATGAGTTTCGTTCCTGCACGCCGTCGCCGGCCACTGCCGAGCTCGACCCGGACTCCTCCCTGGACTGCCCCTCGCCCAAGTCATCGCCCTCGCCCCCTCCTATATATAGCCAGGCCCTGGCCTTGTTTTGCCTCTAACCAGAAGGCCAGAGACCCTCCCCACGCTCCACGCGAACTCGCCGGAGTTCGCGATGTCCGACGAGCTCCGCCGCCAAGCCCCGCATCGTTCCGACACCGAAGATGAGTGCCGCCACCACCATCGGCTGAAGCCCCGCGCGCCGCTTCTCCCCGACCCCGCGGACATGCCGGAGGACCGCTGGAGCAGCCACCCCGACGACCCCGACGCCGCTGCCGTCTTCTTCTTCGTCGCCAGTTACCTCCACCACCACGGTACACCCCGAAGCCCGCTCGGCCGTCCGATTCATTTTAGATGGCCTTGATTAGATCCATTTGTTTTTTTTGAACCGTTAACCTCTAATTCGCGAGCGTTCATTGGTTAGGCCTCAGTAGCGAACGTTTTTCACCTAATAGGTTTATGTAGAGAACGTTCATTATTTAGTCTTGTTCTTTTAAATTTTATCTAGGGACCCGTATGTAATTAGTTTCTTCACAGTTTAGTCCCCGATCTTCAATCTATCACATCTTTTTACTCGTTTGTCCAAATCCAACGAAAGCAACGCTCACGTCTTCATTATGATCTCCTGTATCCAGTAATCCAACTCAAACATGTTTTTGAATAGTTTAGAATTTGAATTAGATCAGATTTTAATTCAAACTTTGTTTGATCATAACTTGAGTTTCATAGCTCCGTTTAAGTTGATTCTTTTTGCAAATCGAAGCTCTTGACCTAAACTTTCTGATAAGGTCAAATTCACATAATTTTGGTAATTTTAGAAATTGTTTTATGTTGCAAGAGTTATTTGCTTGGTTTTGATGCTTTCCGAATTGTTTTCTTCGATTTTCCTGACCTTTTGAGTGATTGCTTATGTGTGGTTACTATTGCTTACTTACGATAGATTGACCGGAGTGTGACGAGTAGAACTATCAAGAGTTATGAGTGCGAATCATCTTCATCAACATTGCAAGAAAGTTCACACTTTGATCATATCCCTTTCATACCCGGTTTTTATGCATTAGTTTCACCCTCAAACATTGCATGGTTAGGACTTGATAACATGTGGGTATTGGGAAGTAGTTGATGAGGTAGGAACCTATTGCCCTGCATTCAAACCTTGGGAGTTACTATTACGTTGCATATATTGCTATGTTATGCTCGTAGACGTGGATTGGGTTTGAGAGTATTCATGACAGATGTGAGATTTTTAATTAATGGTTTACTTAAGGTGGCAACTTTAACACACATCTGGGTGGATTGAGGCACCTGGGTATTCCAGCGATTGCCTGTTTAGGCACCTGGGTATTCCAGCGATTGCCTGTTTTTCTTTATGGACCGCCACCCAGGCTCAAAGGGATCATGAGATTATTCATACTAGAAACTTCCGTGTGCAGCCACAAGCTACTATGGGCTCTAGCATAGTTGATTAAGTCGTGCGAACTCTTACAGTGGTAGACTAGCAGATGTAGGGGAAAGTAGGTGTAACGGTCTACCCGATCGTAAGGTGCTAGCGCTTCCGAAAAACTATGTCTCGGTCATCCGTTTCTCAAACACCATGTAGTGCAATAATCCCAACGGAGGAGATCGAGTCTTTTGGGAAAAGTGCGCAAACCTCTGCAGAGTGTATAAACTAATCATGGTTAGCCATGTCCCCTGTTATGGACGTCTTGAGTATCTAGTGCATGGATTATCATGTGAATCTCATCATGTGACTTTAATTAATTTTGTTGGGTTATAATGATGATGCTTAATTGGGATTGAGAGGGTGTCTACACTCTCAATGTTTAACAACCACCTTGATAGTTAAATAAAATGTATTCCTTTGCAGTAGGGAAAAACTGGCTTTAGCAAAACTGTAGCCATAGAGCTTTCCACCAGCCATATATGCATGTAGTGATATCCATTGTTCATCATTATCTATGGTGTGAATTTGTCAGTACATTCAATGTACTGACCCTCGTGGCTGCAACGTCTCATGTTGCAGGACTTCTTACGATGAGTAAGTGATACGTTAGGGTTACGATTTCTACACTCAACTTTGCCATTGGTGTTGGTGGGAATCCACAACCTTGTTTTTACTTCCGCTATTTTGTATTGAGGTAATAGTTTTACGTTATTTATACATGTGATTTACCTCTGTTATAAATCCTCCAGTACTGTGTGTGTCAGCATACCGATCCAGGGATGACACTTAAGCACAGAGACTTGACCATCTGAGGTCGGGTCGCTACACTTGGATCGTCTCATATGATATGAGTCTTTGATTTTTATTTTGCCACAATCATCCTTTCTATACACACCTTTTGAGAGGGACACGCATTAATCGTGAATTTATTAGAATACACTATGTGCTTTACCTATATCTTTTGAGCTAGGCAGTTTGCTCTAGTGCTTCACTTATATCTTTTTTAGAGCATGGTGGTGTCTTTATTTTATATAAATTGTTGAACTCTCATGCTTCACTTATATTATTTTGAGTCTTTAAACAACATTGTAATTTTCTTAGGTTATGAATTTAGTCCTAATATGATGGGCATCCAAGAGGGATATAATAAAAACTTTCATATAAAGAGCATTGAATGCTATGAGAAGTTTGATACCTTGCATATTGTTTTGAGATATAAAGATGGTGATATTAGAGTCATGCTACTCAGTAATTGTGGATTGATAGAAATACTTCTGTTGAAGTTTGTAATTCCCGTAGCATGCACGTATGGTGAACCGTTATGTGATGAAGTCGGAGCATGATGTATTTTTTGATTGTCTTCATTATGGGTGGTGGTTGGGGACGAGCGATGGGCTTTTCCTACCAATCTATCTCCTTAGGAGCATGCGTGTAGTAATTTGTTTTGACGGCTAATAAATGTTTGCAATAAGTATGTGAGTTCTTTATGAATAATGTTGAGTCCACGGATTATACGCACTCTCACCCTTCCACAATTGCTAGCCTCTCTAGTACCACGCAACTTTCACCGGTACATTAAACCCACGATATACCCTTCCTCAAAACAGCCACCATACCTACCTATTATGGCATTTCCATGGCCATTACGAGATATATTGCCATGCAACTTCCACTATTCCATTTATTATGATACGCACCATCATTGTCATATTGCTTTTCATGATCGTAAAATAGCTAGCATGATGTTTTCATGGCTTGTCCATTTTTTTAATATCGTTGCTATGCTAGATTATTGCACATACTTGTACAGCGCCAGAGGCATTCATATAGAGTCATATTTGGTTCTAGTATCGAGTTCTCATTCTGGAGTTGTAGGTAAATAAAAGTGTGATGATCATCATTATTAGAGCATTGTCCCATGTGAGGAAAGCATGATGGAAGCTATGATTCCCTCACGAGTTGGGATGAATCTCTGGACTTTATAAAAAATAAATGAGGCCAAAGAAGCTCAAACAAAAAAAGAGTGAAAAAATGACAGAAAGAAGAGAAGGGACAATGTTACTATCGTTTTTCCACACTTGTGCTTCAAAGTAGCACCATGTTCTTCATATTAGAGAGTCTCCTATTTTATCACTTTCATATACTAGTGGGAATTTTTCATTATAGAACTCGGCTTGTATATTCCAATAATGGGCTTCCTCAAATTGCCCTAGGTCTTCATGAGAAAGCAAGTTGGATGCACACCCACTTAGTTTCTTTATGAGCTTTCATATACTTATAGCTCTAGTGCATCTATTGCATGGAAATCCCTACTCACTAACATTGATATATATTTATGGGCATCTCCGTAGCCTGTTAATACGCCTAGTTGATGTGAGACTATCTCCTTATTTTTGTCTTCTCCACAACCACCATATTCTATTCCACCTATAGTGCTATATCCATGGCTCACGCTCATGTATTGCGTGAAAGTTGAAAAATTTTGAGAACAACAAAAGTATGAAACAACTGCTTGCCTTGTCATTGGGGTTGTGCATGATTAAATACTTTGTGTGATGAAGATGCAGCATAGCCAAACTATATGATTTTGTAGGGATAACTTTCTTTGGCCATGTTATTTTGAGAAGACATGATTGATTTAGAAGTATTATTGTTTTTATGTGAATATAAAACTTTTGTTTTGAATATTATGGATCTGAATATTCATGCCACAATAAAGAAGATTACATGGATAAATATGTGAGGTAGCATTCCACATAAAAAATTCTATTTTTATCATTTACCTACTCGAGGACGACCAGGAATTAAGCTTGGGGATGCTTGATGCGTCTCCAACGTATCTATAATTTTTGGTTGCTCCATGCTATTATATTATATGTTTTGGATGTTTTATATGCATTAATATGCTATTTTATATTATTTTTGGGACTAACCTATTAATCTAGAGCCCAGTGCCAGTTTCTGTTTTTCCTTGTTTTTGAGTTTTACAAAAAAGGAATGCCAAACGGAGTCCAAACGGAATAAAACTTTCGCGATGATTTTTCTTGGACCAGAGGACACCCGTAGGACTTGGAGAGTGGATCAAAGGAGTCCCGAGGGGCCCATAAGCCCTCAGGGCGCACCCTAGGGGAGGCACCCCCTGGCTCGTGGACACCTCGAGAGTCCCCCAACCCTAATCTTTGCACTATAAATTCCAAAATATTCCCCCAACATCAGAGGCATCCACCAAAATACTTTTATGTTGCCACAAGCCTCTCTTCTCGTGAGATCCCATCTTGGGGCCTGTTCTAGCACCCTGCCGGAGGCGGATTCGATCACGAAGGGCATCTACATCAACCTTGCTGCCCTTCCGATGAAGCGTGAGTAGTTTGCCACGGACCTAAGGGTCCATAGCTAGTAGCTAGATGGCTTCTTTCCTATCTTTGATCTTCAATACAATGTTCTCATCAATGTTCATGGAGTTCTATCCGATGTAATATTCTTTTGCGGTGTGTTTGTCGAGATCCGATGAATTGTGGATTTATGATCAGATTATCTATGAATATTATTTGAGTCTTTTCTAAACTCTTTTATGCATGATCAAATATCGTTGTATTTCTCTTGGAATTATCAGTTTGGTTTGGCCAACTAGATTGGTATTTCTTGCAATGGAAGAGGTGCTTAGTTTTGGGTTCAATCTTGCGATGTCCTCACCCAGTGACAGAAGGGCTAGCGAGGCACGTATTTTATTGTAGTGACCCGACCTCAAACGATCAAGTCTCTGTGCTTCAGTGTCATCCCTGGATCGGTAATGCTGACACACAGTACTCGAGGATTTATAACAGAGTAGCAATCACACACTTATTACATCGAATGTCTAAAAAGAGAACTTATTACAATAAATATGGCTTAAGGCCATCTAATACGATAACAGCGGAAGGCTTGGAAGATAAAGTGAGTCCATCAACTCCAACGGCATAGCTGAGCTGCACGACAAGGACCTAATGAACCTTACTCCTCGTCTGAAAAGTCTGCAACATAATATGTTGCAGCCCGAAAACGGGTCAGCACATGGAATATGCTGGCAAAATAACACAGTAGAGCAAGAACAGAATAATGATATCACTACATGCATATTTGGCTGGTGGAAAGCTCTATGGTTATAGTTTTTGTGAAAAGCCAATTTTTCCCTACAACAAAGGAATAGATTTTATTTAACTATCATGGTAGTTGAAACATCATTGAGAAGGTTCCTTCAACTCAATCCCAATTAAAGTAATTAACAACCCAACAATATTATTTAATAGTGATGAGATACTTAGGATACTCCAAGTACTAGATACTCAAGATGTCCATAACCGGGGACACGGCTAACCATGATTAGTTTATACACTCTGCAGAGGTTTGCACACTTTTCCCCACAAGACTCGATCTCCTCTGTTGGATTTCTCGCACTGCATGATGTTTGAGAAACGGATGACCGAGACACAGTCATTCAGAAGCATTAACCCCTTACTCCGGGCAGACCATACCAACCTACATCCCTCTACCTGCTGATCCACCTCTTCGGGAGCTTCACGCAACTTACTCAACTATGATAGAGCCCATAATAGCTTGTGGCTACACACGGAAGTTTCTAGCATGAAAATATCTCAGTTCTCTTTGAGCCTGGGTGGCGGAACATAGGATTATCACACGGGTACTCCGGGATATCCTAGGACAACACTGGATTCCCCAAGTGCCCAACAAACAATCCACCCAGATGTGTATTCAAGTTGCCACCTTAAGTTGAACCATTAATTAACAATCTCACATCTGTCATGGATTTCACTCACCCAAACTATGTCTACGAGCATAGCATAGCAATATAAGAAATACGTAGAAGTAACTCCCAAGGTTTGAATATAACAGGGCAATAGGTTCTACCTCATCAACTACTTCCCAACCCACATGTTAATCACATTCTAATCATGCAATGTTTGAGGATTGGATCCAATGCATAAAAACTGGGTGATGAAGGGGTATGATCAAAGTGTTACTTGCCTTGCTGATGATCCGCAAAACCTAGGGACTCGTAGTAGCACGCTTCACACTCCGGGTGTTCTATCGCAAATAAACAATAGCATTGATATGTCCATTTTGAATCATGCTTTTATATCGATATTTATTGCATTATGGACTGCTATTTCACTTTATGTCACAATACTTATGGCTATTCTCTCTTATTTTACAAGGTTTACATAAGGAGGGAGAATGCCGGCAGCTGGAATTCTGGGATGGAAAAGGAGCAAATATTAGAGACCTATTCTGCGCAACTCCAAAAGTCCTGAAACTCCACAGAACATCTTAAAATAAATAAATAAAAATCCTCGCCAAAGATGAAGGCCAGGGGGCCCACACCCTACTCACGAGGGTGGGGGGCGCGCCCCCCTACCTCGTGGGCCCCCTGGTGGCTCTCCGACGTCCATCTTCTCCTATATGAAGTCTTTCGATGAGAAAAAAAATAGGAAGGAACTTTTTGGGACGAGACTCCACCGCCACGAGGCGGAACCTTGGCGGAACCAATCTAGAGCTCCAGCAGAGCTGTTCTGCCGGGGATACTTCCCTCCGGGAGGGGGAAATCATCACCATCGTCATCACCAACGCTCCTCTCATCGGGAGAGGGCAATATCCATCAACATCTTCACCAGCACCATCTCATCTCCAAACCCTAGTTCATCTCTTGTATCCAATTCTTGTCTCAAAGTCCTGGATTGGTGCTAGTAGGTTGCTAGTAGTGTTGATTACTCCTTGTAGTTGATGCTAGTTGGTTTATTTGGTGGAAGATCATATGTTCAGATCCTATATGCATATTATTACCCCTCTGATTATGAACATGAATATGCTTTGTTAGTAATTACGTTTGTTCTTGAGGACAAGGGAGAAGTCTTGCTATTAGTAGTCATGTGAATTTGGTATTTGTTTGATATTTTGATAAGATGTATGTTGTCTAGCCTCTAGGTGTTATGGTGACGTCGACTACAAACACTTCACCATTATTTGGGCCTAGAGGAGGCATTGGGAAAGTAATAAGTAGATGATGGGGTTGCTAGAGTGACAGAAGCTTAAACCCTAAGTTTATGCGCTGTGCTTCGTAAGGGGCTGATTTGGATCCACATGTTCATGCTATGGTTAGGTTTACCTTTAATACTTTGTTGTAGTTGCGGATGCTTGCAATAGAGGTTCATAAGTGGGATGCTTGTTCAAGTAAGAACATCACCCAAACACCGGTCCACCCACATATCAAATTATCAAAGTATCGAACGCGAATCATATGAACGTGATGAAAACTAGCTTGACGATATTCCCATGTGTCCTCGGGAGCGCTCTTCCTATTATAAGAGTTTGTTCCGGCTTGTCCTTTGCTAGAAAAAGTATTGGGCCACCTTGCTGCACTTTATTTACTTTTTTTACTTGTTTCTCGTTACGATTTATCTTATCACAAAACTATCTGTTACCACTTATTTCAGTACTTGCAGAGAATACCTTGCTGAAAACCGCTTATCATTTCCTTCTCCTCCTCGTTGGGTTCGACACTCTTACTTATCGAAAGGTCTACGATAGATCCCCTATACTTGTGGGTCATCAAGACTCTTTTCTGGCGCCGTTGCCGGGGAGTGTAGCGCCTTTGGTAGGTGGAATTTGGTAAGGAAAAATTTATATAGTGTGCTGAAATTTACTGTCACTTGCTACTATGGAAAGTAATTCTCTGAGGGGCTTGTTTGGGGTATCTTCACCCTGTCCAGTAGAGCAAAGAGTTTCTCCTCAACCTACTGAACCTATTGAAAATGAAACTCCTTTTGAATTTCCTTCGGGTATGATGGAAAAATTGCTTTCTAACCCTTTTACAGGAGATGGAACGAAGCATCCTGATGAGCACTTAATATATGTGGATGAAGTTTGTGGATTATTTAAGCTTGCAGGTATACCCGATGATGTTGCTAAGAAGAAGGTCTTCCCTTTATCTTTGAAGGGAGACGCATTGATATGGTATAGGCTATGTGATGATATGAGATCATGGGACTATAAAAGATTGAAGTTGGAATTTCATCAAAAGTATTACCCTATGCATCTTGTTCATCGTGATCGCAATTATATATATAATTTCTTGCCTCGCGAAGGAGAAAGCATCGCTCAAGCTTGGGGGAGGCTTAAATCAATGTTATATTTATGCCCCAATCATGAGCTCTTGAGAGAAATAATTATGCAAAGTTTTTATGCTTGGCTTTCTCATAATAATCAAACCATGCTCGATACTTCTTGTGCTGGCTCTTTTATGATGAAGACTATTGAATTCAGATGGAATTTATTGGATAGAATTAAACGCAACTCTGAAGATTGGGACCTCGACGAAGGTAAGGAGTCAGGTATGACACCTAAGTTTGATTGTGTTAAATCTTTTATGGACACCGATATTTTCCATAAGTTTAGCACTAAATATGGACTTGACTCTGAGATAGTAGCTTCTTTCTGTGAATCTTTTGCTACTTATGTTGATCTCCCTAAGGAGAAGTGGTTTAAATATCATCCTCACATAGAAGTAAAAGTAGCTGCACCTATTAAAGTTGAAGAAAAGACCGTCACTTATAATGATCCTATTGTTCCTACTTCTTATGTTGAGAAACCACCTTTCCCTGTTAGCATAAAGGATCATGCTAAAGCTTCAACTGTTGTTCGTAAAAGTAATATTAGAACTTATACACCTCCTAAGCAAGTTAAAGTAGAACCTAATATTGCTATTGTTAAAGATCTCTTGTTTTATAATATTGATGGGCATGTTATTCAGTTCGAAGGTGAAATTGCTAGAATTGCTAAACCTTGTGATAAAGATAAACATAGACCTGTGGTAGGCGTGCCTGTTATTTCTGTTAAAATAGGAGATCATTGTTATCATGGCTTATGTGATATGGGTGCTAGTGCTAGTGCAATACCTATTGACTTATACAAAGAAATTATGCATGACATTGCACCTGTTGAGTTAGAAGAAATTGATGTTACTATTAAACTTGCTAATAGAGATACTATTTCACCAATGGGAATTGTTAGAGATGTTGAAGTCTTGTGTGGCAAAACTAAATATCCTTCTGATTTTCTTGTTCTTGGTTCCCCACAAGATAGTTTTTGTCCCATTATATTTGGTAGACCCTTCTTAAATATTGTCAATGCTACCATAGATTGCACAAAGAATGTTGTTACTGTTGGCTTGGATGATATGGCTCATGAGTTTAATTTCTCTAAATTTAGTAAACAACATCGTGAGGAAGAATTACCTAGTAAGGATGAAATTATTGTTCTTGCTTCTATTGTCGTACCTCCTAGTGATCCTTTATAACACTATTTGCTAGACCATGAGAATGATATGTTCATGAATGAAAGAAGGGACATAGATGAAGTATTCTTTAAACAGGAACCTATTCTGCAACACAACTTGCCTATTGAAATTTTAGGGGATCCTCCTCCACCCAAGGGTGATCCCATGTTTGAGCTTAAACCTTTGCCTGATAATCTTAAATATGCTCATCTTGATGAAAAGAAGATATATCCTATTATTATTAGTGCTAACCTTTCAGAGCATGAAGAAGAAAGATATTGAAAACTCTGAAGAAGCATCGTGCTGCTATTGGATATACTCTTGATGATCTTAAGGGCATTAGTCCCACTCTATGTCAAAATAAAATAAATTTGGAAGCAGATGCCAAACCAATTCGTGATCCTCAACGACGTCTGAATCCTAAAATGAAAGAAGTGGTAAGAAAAGAAACACTCAAGCTTCCGGAGGCAGGTATAATCTATCCTGTTGCTGATAGTGAGTGGGTAAGTCCTGTCCATTGTGTCCCTAAGAAGGGAGGTATTACTGTTGTTCCTAATGATAAAGATGAATTGATTCCACAAAGAATTATCACAAGTTATAGGATGGTAATTGATTTCCGCAAATTAAATAAAGCTACTGAGAAAGATCATTACCCCTTACCTTTTATTGATCAAATGCTAGAAAGATTATGCAAACATACACACTACTGCTTTCTAGATGGTTATTCTAGTTTCCCTCAAATACCCGTGTCGGCTATAGATCAATCAAAGACTACTTTTACATGCCCTTTTGGTACCTTTGCTTATAGACGTATGCCTTTTGGTTTATGTAATGCACCTGCTACCATTCTCTGACTTTTGTGAAAAGATTTATGAGGTTTTCATGGACGAGTTTTCCGTCTATGGTTCCTCCTTTGATGATTGCTTGAGCAATCTTGATCGAGTTTTACAGAGATGTGAAGAAACTAATCTTGTCTTGAATTGGGAAAAGTGCCACTTTATGGTTAATGAAGGTATTGTCTTGGGGCACAAAGTTTCTGAAAGAGGTATTGAAGTTGATAAAGCCAAGGTCGATGCTATTGAAAAGATGCCATGTCCCAAGGACATCAAAGGTATAAGAAGTTTCCTTGGTCATGCCGGATTTTACAGGAGGTTCATTAAGGACTTCTCAAAAATTTCTCGGCCTCTGACTAATTTATTGCAAAAAGATATACCATTTGTCTTTGATAATGATTGTGTAGAAGCATTTGAAATACTTAAGAAAGCATTAGTCTCTGCACCTGTTGTTCAGCCACCTGATTGGAATTTACCCTTTGAAATTATGTGTGATGCTAGTGATTATGTTGTAGGTGATGTTCTAGGGCAAAGAGTTGATAAGAAATTAAATGTTATTCATTATGCTAGTAAGACTCTAGACAATGCTCAAAGAAATTATGCTACTACTGAAAAAGAGCTTTTGGCAGTTGTATTTGCTTGTGATAAGTTCAGACCTTATATTGTTGATTCTAAAGTAACTACTATTCAAACTGATCATGCTGCTATTAAATACCTTATGGAAAAGAAAGATGCTAAACCTAGACTTATTAGATGGGTTCTCTTGCTACAAGAATTTGATTTGCATATTGTTGATAGAAAGGGAGCTGAGAACCCCATTGCAGACAACTTGTCTAGGTTAGAAAATATTCTTGATGACCCACTACCTATTAATGACAGCTTTCCTGATGAACAATTAAATGTTATAAGTACCTCTCATAGTACTCCATGGTACGCTGATTATGCCAATTATATTGTTGCTAAGTTTATACCACCTAACTTCACATACCAGCAAAAGAAAAAGTTTTTCTATGATTTAAGACATTACTTTTGGGATGACCCACATCTTTATAAATAAGGAGTAGATGGTGTTATTAGACGTTGTGTACCTGAGCATGAACAGGAACAAATCCTACGCAAGTGTCATTCCGAGGCTTATGGAGGACACCACGCTGGAGATAGAACTGCACATAAGGTATTGCAATCTGGTTTTTATTGGCCTACTCTCTTCAAGGATGCCCGTAAGTTTGTCTTGTCTTGTGATGAATGTCAAAGAATTGGTAATATTAGTAGACGTCAAGAAATGCCTATGAATTATTCACTTGTTATTGAACCGTTTGATGTTTGGGGGTTTGATTATATGGGACCTTTTCCTGCCTCTAATGGATACACACATATTTTAGTTGTTGTTGATTATGTTACTAAGTGGGTAGAAGCTATTCCAACTAGTAGTGCTGATCATAACACTTCTATTAAAATGCTTAAAGAAGTTATTTTCCCGAGGTTTGGAGTACCTAGATATTTAATGACTGATGGTGGTTCACACTTTATTCATGGTGCTTTCCATAAAATGCTTGCTAAATATGATGTTAATCATAGAATTGCATCTCCTTATCACCCTCAGTCTAGTGGTCAAGTAGAGTTGAGCAATAGAGAGCTCAAATTAATTTTGCAAAAGACTGTTAATAGGTCTAGAAAGAATTGGTCCAAGAAACTTGATGATGCATTATGGGATTATAGAACTGCATATAAAAATCCCATGGGTATGTCTCCGTATAAAATGGTTTATGGAAAAGCATGTCACTTACCTCTCGAACTAGAACATAAGGCATATTGGGCTATTAAAGAGCTTAACTATGATTTTAAACTTGCCGGTGAGAAGAGGTTATTTGATATTAGCTCACTTAACGAATGGAGAACCCAAGCTTATGAAAAAGCCAAGTTGTTTAAAGAAAAAGTTAAAAGATGGCATGACAAAAGGATACAAAAGCGTGAGTTTAATGTAGGTGATTATGTATTGCTATACAACTCTCGTTTAAGATTTTTTGTAGGAAAACTTCTCTCTAAATGGGAAGGCCCCTACATTACCGAAGGGGTCTATCGTTCTGGTGCCATAAAAATCAACAACTTCGAGGGCACAAATCCGAAGGTGGTAAACGGTTAAAGAATTAAACATTATATCTCAGGTAATCCCATAAATGTTGAAACCAATATTATTGAAACCGTAACCCCGGAGGAATACATAAGGGACACTTTCCGGAACGTTTCAGACTCCGAAAAGGAATAGGTATGTGGTACGGTAAGTAAACTGACTCCAAAACAATTTTTAAGGCAATATTTCTCCATTTTGGAATATTTAGAAAAATAGAAAAATAAGTAGCAGTCCGGGAAGGACACGAGGGCCCCACGAGGGTGGTGGGCGCGCCCTACCCCCTGGGTGCGCCCCCTACCTCGTGAGCACCTCGTGTGCCTTCCGGACTCCGTTTTCTTGCACGATACATATTTTGGTCGGTAAAAATTCATTATATATTCTCCCGAAGGTTTTGACTCCCGTATCACGCAATTATTATATGTTCTTGTTTCGAGTTGTTTTTCTGACAGATCTAGATTATCATGACGTCCCCAAGTGCTTCCAAGGACAAGTTCTTCGAGAAGGTCATCAATCCTTACCTCGCGGAGGTGCTGCGACACCCTCAAACCATTGAGATGCGTGATGGGTTGTTGCACATCTGCGATGTTGAGGGACCAAAGGGAACCGGAAGCGTGGAGACGAGGCTCGAAGCAATGGAGCAACAAGTTTTCAAGTGCCAGGGGATGGTGGAGCGTGGAATCAACGGTAGCCACACGATGCTCGCGAAGTTCACTAACAACTACAAGCCGAATGCCAAGAACACCGAGGAGGCCATCTTCAAGCTATATGAGAAGATCGAGCACTTCCAAGCCCAAATCTATGACCTGCAAAACCAAAACTGTGAGTATGAATATAGATTCAAAAGAATGAGTTTGGCTGCAGATTCGAGGATTCCGGAGACTCGATCAACCTTCTATGATGGTGAACCTATGACTTGGAAGATGGATGACAAGCCTGCATCATCAACAACACCTCCACCTTCTTCACCAACCATGGAGATATAATCACATGGGAATGGGCACTCCCCTTGGCAACTGCCAAGCTTGGGGGAGGTGCCCCGATATCGTATCACAATCACAACTCCTATCTTTACCGTTTTTCTTAGTTCGATCCTATTAGTAGTATCTTGATCTAGTAGAATAAAGTTTATGGCATGATCTAGTTTTGAGTTTGCTTTATGATCTCTCCTTGTAATCGAGTCCGTGAGCTATATATAATAAGGATTAGTGTTGAGTCAAGGGCTTGATTATTTTGCCATGATCTTGGGTGAATAAAAGAAAAGAGAAAAATAATAAAAAGAAACAAAGTGTTCATATTGATCTTATTGAGAGTAATGACTTCACATAGAAAGAGTATGATGATTAAAAGTTGTTGGGAGTTGGCAAACATAGCTTTGGTCATTGTTGCAATTAATAGGAAGTAATAAGGAAAGAGAGGTTTTCACATATAGATATATTATCATTGACATCTTTTATGATTGGGAGCACTCATTAAAATATGACATGCTAAAGAGTTGATGTTGGACAAGGAAGACAACGTAATGAGTTATGTCTTTCTTATATCTGAGATAAAGTATGTTGTCATGGATCCTCTAACTTGTTGAGCTTGCCTTTCCCCCTCATGCTAGCCAAATTATCGGCACCAAGTAGAAATACTACTTGTGCTTCCAAATACCCTTAAACCAGTTTTGCCATGAGAGTCCACCATATCTACCTATGGATTGAGTAAGATCCTTCAAGTAAGTTGTCATCGGTGCAAAGCAATAAAAAAATGCTCTAAATATGTATGATTGATTGGTGTGGGAGAAATAAGCTTTATACGATCTTGTGATGTGGAAGTAATAAAAGCGACAGACTGCATAATAAAGGTTCATATCACAAGGGGCAATATAAAGTGATGTTCTTTCGCATTGAGATTTTATCCATCCAACCATAAAAGCGCATGGCAACCTCTGCTTCCCTCTACGAAGGGCCTATCCTTTATTATTATCCTCTACCTTATGCAAGAGTCATGGTGATCTTCACCTTTTCCTTTTTATTTTATCCTTTGGCAAGCTCAGCATGTTGGAAAGAACATGATATATATATATATATATATATCTAATTGGATGTAGGGGAGCATGAACCATTATTGTTGACATTACCCTTGAGGTAAAAGGTTGTGGGGAAAAACTATAAGCCCCTATCTTTCTCTGTGTCCGATTAAAACTCCGTAACCACAAGTATTGCGTGAGTGTTAGCAATTATGGAGGACTAAATGATAGTTGAGTATGTGGACTTGCTTTTTAGCTCTGACATAGACTCTTTCCGATGTTATGATAAATTGCAATTGCTGCAATGACTGAGATTATAGTTTGTTGGAGCCCAATAAGGTTTATGATTTATACTTTTGCATTGTGACTAGATCATCACTTGAACATAAGTAATCATATGACAAAATCTATATATGTTGCTGTTATGAGAATAATCATGATGCCTTCATGTCCGTATTTTATTTTTATCGACGCCTCTACCTCTAAACATGATGACATATTTATTGTTATCGGCTTTTCGCTTGAGGACAAGCGAGGTCTAAGCTTGGGGGAGTTGATACGTCCATTTTGCATCATGCTTTTATATCGATATTTATTGCATTATGGACTATTATTTCACTTTATGTCACAATACTTATGGCTATTCTGTCTTATTTTACAAGGTTTACATAAGGAGGGAGAATGCCGGCAGCTGGAATTCTGGGCTGGAAAAGGAGCAAATATTAGAGACCTATTCTGCGCAACTCCAAAAGTCCTGACACTCCATGGAACATCTTAAAATAAATAAAGAAAAATCCTCGCCAAAGATGAAGGCCAGGTGGCCCACACCCTGCTAACGAGAGTGGGGGGCGCGCCCCCCCTAGGGCGCGCCCCCTACCTCGTGGGCCCCCTGGTGGCTCTCTGACGTCCATCTTCTCCTATATGAGGTCTTTCGATGAGAAAAAAATAGGAAGGAACTTTTGGGGACGAAACTCCGCCACCACGAGGCGGAACCTTGGTGGAACCAATCTAGAGCTCCGGCAGAGCTGTTCTGCCGGGGATACTTCCCTCCGGGAGGGGGAAATCATCACCATCGTCATCACCAACGCTCCTCTCATCGGGAGAGGGCAATCTCCATCAACATCTTCACCAGCACCATCTCATCTCCAAACCCTAGTTCATCTCTTGTATCCAATTCTTGTCTCAAAGTCCTGGATTGGTGCTAGTAGGTTGCTAGTAGTGTTGATTACTCCTTGTAGTTGATGCTAGTTGGTTTATTTGGTGGAAGATCATATGTTCAGATCCTTATATGCATATTATTACCCCTTCTGATTATGAACATGAATATGCTTTGTGAGTAATTACGTTTGTTCCTGAGGACAAGGGAGAAGTCTTGCTATTAGTAGTCATGTGAATTTGGTATTCGTTTGATATTTTGATAAGATGTATGTTGTCTAGCCTCTAGTGGTGTTATGTGAACGTCGACTACATAACACTTCACCATTATTTGGGCCTAGAGGAAGGCATTAGGAAGTAATAAGTAGATGATGGGTTGCTAGAGTGACAGAAGCTTAAACCCTAGTTTATGCGTTGCTTCGTAAGGGGCTGATTTGGATCCATATGTTTCATGCTATGGTTAGGTTTACCTTAATACTTTTGTTGTAGTTGCGGATTCTTGCAATAGAGGTTAATCATAAGTGGGATGCTTGTTCAAGTAAGAACAGCACCAAGCACCGGTCCACCCACATATCAAATTATCAAAGTATCGAACGCGAATCATATGAACGTGATGAAAACTAGCTTGACGATATTCCCATGTGTCCTTGGGAGCGCTTTTCCTATTATAAGAGTTTGTTCCGGCTTGTCCTTTACTACAAAAAGGATTGGGCCACCTTGCTGCACTTTATTTACTTTTGTTATTTGTTGCTCGTTATGATTTATCTTATCACAAAACTATCTGTTACCACTTATTTCAGTACTTGCAGAGAATACCTTGCTGAAACCGCTTATCATTTCCTTCTGCTCCTCGTTGGGTTCGACACTCTTATCGAAAGGACTACGATAGATCCCCTATACTTGTGGGTCATCAAGCATACATAAACAATCAAACAAAGAAACATGGGTAAATCTCAAATAAGAAGATCTAACAAGAAAGTTCAACTTAAGAACTCCGGTTTGCGAAAAGAATCAAATCAAACGGAGCAACGAAACTCAAACTGTGAAAGAAACAAGATCCGTTTACTAATCTAGACAAAGTCAAATTTTACAGTACCAAAATCATGTTCAAGTTGATTAAACAGAAAGAGGATTTCGAGACAAAGATCTAGGTGCTTGAATCGCCTGATTCCGATAAACGAGCGAAAAGATAAACTGAAACGAAAATCGGATCAGAAATCGTGATTGAAAATAATCGCGGAAAATCCGAGAAAAAGAAAACAGACGAAAAGGCTAACGAACAAATGTTCGTTGTTTGTAACTAACGAGCGAAAGACGTTCGTTAAAATGAACATACGGACGAACGTCCGCAAAGTAACTAAACCGAGAAAAACCGGTGAACCGATCTAAAAAAACAAACTAGGGTTTCTAAAAAAACCGGATCGGTTTTTTTAAAATAAAACCAAACGAACGGCGGCGACGACGTATACCTCCGGCGGCTTCCGCGGCGGGGCGGCGGGGTGCGGCATGCGGCGGCGGCGGCCTGCGGCGGCGGGGCGGCTTCGGGGCTCTAAGGGGGGGGGCGGCTTATAAGAGGGGGGGGGGGTTGCTTGGGGGAGGGGGGGGGGGTCGTGGCCGACTCGGCCACGGCGTGCGGCGGCGGCGGGCGCGGTCTCCAGTTGGGAGACGGCGGTGCGGGGAGGTGGGCCGGCGGCCTGGCTCGGCTGGGCCTCGGCCTAGTCGGGCGGTGCGGTTTTTTTAAATAATTTCACCGAAACCAAATAAATCCTAGAAAATAAATAAAAATCTAAAAATGCCAAAACAAATTTTCACCGTCTAAATAAAATATTCAGAACAAGATGAACATTTTCTTGGCCCTAAAATGCAACTTTGAAAAAAACATGCAATTTTTCTAATTCAAATAAAATAGCAATAAACTCCGAATAAAATCAAATATTTTATTTTAATATGTTTCCTCCAATATTTCATTTATTTTGGAGAATTCATATTATCTTGTCTCATATATTTTAATATGAAATATTTTCGGAGAGAAAAATAATTAAAACCAAAAATCCTCATTTCACTATTTGATAAAACTCAAATATGAAAACGGGGAAATCCCCAACTCTCTTTGAGGGTCCTTGAGTTGCTCAGGATTTCGAGGATTCGCGAAACGAAGTGCAATAAAATATGATATGCGTGAATGAATGATCTATGTATAACATTCCAAATTGAAAATTTGGGATGTTACAAACCTACCCCCCCCTTAAGATGAATCTCGCCCTCGAGATTTGGGTTGGCTAGAGAATAGGTGTGGGTGGTCTTTGCGAAGATCATCCTCTCGTTCCTAGGTGGCTTCATCCTCAGTATGGTGGCTCCACTGAACTTTGCAAAACTTGATAACCTTGCTGCGGGTGACTCGGCTAGCAAATTCAGGAATCCTGACTGGCTTCTCCTCATAGGTCAAATCACTGTCCAACTGAATCACCTCCAAGGGTACTGTATCTCTTAATGGTATATCGGCCATCTCAACATGAAACTTCTTCAGCTGTGAAGCATGAAATACATCATGAACTCCTGACAGTCCTTCAGGTAACCCCAACTTGTAGGCAACTTCTCCCATATGTTCAAAAATTTGATACGGTCCTACAAATCTCGGGGCTAACTTTCCCTTAACTCCAAAACGTTTCACTCCTCGCAGGGGTGACACTCGCAGATATGCTCGGTCTCCAATTTCATAGGTTATTTCCTTGCATTTCGAATCTGCATAACTCTTCTGCCTGGACTGAGCTACCTTTAGTCTATCTCGGATCAACTTAACCTTTTCTTCAGACTCCTTGATCAAATCTGGTCCAAACAACTGTCGGTCTCCAACTTCATCCCACATCAACGGTGTTCTACACCTTCGTCCATACAGGGCTTCGAACGGTGCCATCTTCAAACTGGCTTGATAGCTATTGTTGTATGAGAACTCCGCGTAGGGCAAATTTTCATCCCAACTAGATCCATAATCTAGAGCATAGGCTCTCAACATATCCTCCAGGATCTGGTTGACTCTCTCGGTCTGTCCATCTGTATGCGGGTGGAATGCTATTCTGAACTCCAACCTTGTCCCCAAAGTTTGGTGCAGCTGATGCCAAAACTTTGAAGTAAACTATGTTCCTCTATCTAATACAATGGTCCTTGGAACTCCATGCAGACATACGATCCTGGTCATATATATCTTGGCCAACTTTGCACTTGTATAGGTGGTTTTCACTGGGATAAAGTGAGCTACTTTGGTCAAGCGATCAACTACAACCCATATAGAATCATATCCTGATTTGGTCTTGGGTAATCTGGTGATAAAATCCATGCCAAGTTTATCCCACTTCCATTCGGGTATCGGCATAGGCTGTAACAATCTTGCTGGCTTTTGATGCTCAGCCTTCATTCTCTGACATACATCACATACGGCTACATACTCGGCAATATCCTTCTTCATACCAGTCCACCAGAAATGTTCCTTCAAATCCAAATACATCTTGGTGATTCCGGGGTGTATCGAGTATGGTGAGTCATGAGCCTCCTGAAGTTTTAACTTCCTGATCTCTGGGTTATTGGGCACATAAACACGGTCCTCAAACCATGTGGTGTCATGCTCATCCTCACGAAAACCTTTGGCCTTTCCTTCGCTCATTCTCTCTTTTATCTCGGCAATCTCATTGTCATGCTTCTGAGCTTCTCGAATCTTTCCTAACAATGTAGACTGAACCTCCATTGTTGCAACAAAACCTCTAGGAACAATCTCCAATCGAAGTTTCCTGAGATCCTCTGCTAACTCCTTTGGCAATCTCGTGCTCACTAGGGTATTAGCATAACTCTTCCGACTCAAAGCGTCGGCTATGACATTGGCCTTGCCTGGATGATAGTGAAGCTTCATGTCATAATCCTTTATAAGCTCCAACCATCTCCTCTGCCTAAGATTCAACTCCTTATGTGTGAAAATGTACTTCAAACTCTTATGATCTGTGTATACATCACAACAATTTACAATAAGGTAATGTCTCCAAGTCTTCAACGCATGCACTACGGCAGCCAACTCCAAATCATGCGTGGCATAATTCAATTGGTGCAGTTTTAGTTGTCGTGAGGCATACGAAACAACTCTTCCGTCCTGCATAAGCACACTTCCAAGTCCTAGGGGAGAGGCATCACAATACACTTGAAACTCCTTACGTATATCCGGCAGAATCAGCACTAGGGCTGTGGTAAAACATTTCTTTAACTCCTGAAAACTCGCCTCACATTCTTCTGTCCATTTAAATTTGGTATCCTTCTTCAATAACTCCATCATTGGCTTCGCAATTTTGGAAAAATTCTCAATGAATCTCCGATAGTATCCTGCGAGTCCAAGAAAACTGCGGATCTCGCTAACTGAAGTGGGTGCCAACCATTCAGTGACTGACTGAACCTTGGTGGGATCTACTACTACACCTTCTCCTGATATAACATGTCCAAGGAATCCGACTTCCTTCAACCAAAACTCACATTTGCTGAACTTGGCATACAACTGGTGTTCCCTGAGTTTCTCTAGAACTAAACGCAAATGCTCTTCGTGCTCTTCCTCATTCTTCGAGTATACCATTATATCATCAATGAACACCACAACAAACTTATCCAAATATTCCATGTACACATTGTTCATCATGCTCATGAAATAGGCAGGGGCGTTAGTCAGTCCAAACGACATGACCGTATATTCATACAACCCGTATCGTGTGGTGAATGCTGTCTTCGGTATGGCCTTCTCTCGTATCTTCAGCTGGTGATATCGAGATCGCAGATCGATCTTTGAAAACACCTTGGCTCCTTGCAGCTGGTCAAACAAATCATTGATCATCGGTAGTGGGTATTTGTTCTTGATCGTCACCTCATTTAACGCACGATAATCAACATTCTTAGAGACTTATCCTTCTTATCGACCAAAAGCATTGGGGCTCCCCATGGTGATGAGCTCTGTCGAATGTAACCTTTCTCCAATAACTCCTTGATCTGTTTCTTAATCTCCTCCAGATCATTTGCGACCATCCGATATGGTCGCTTCGATATAGGACCGGTACCTGGAAATAGCTCTATCAAAGACTCGATGTCTCGATCCGGTGGCATGCCTGGTAGCTCCTCTAGAAAAACATCCGGGTAATCCTTGACTACAGGCACTTCCTCCTGAACAATTCCCGTGAGGGTATTCACTTGGCTACTCCTTGGCGCATGCCTAGATACATACTTGATCCTTTTTCCCTCAGGGGTGGTGAGACAAATTGACTTACTAACACAGTCAATGCTTCCTCCATAATTTGACATCCAATCCATGCCTAATATCACATCCAATCCTTGTGGCTCCAAGATTATTAGGTCGGACGGGAAAACATGGCTACCAATCGTTAAGGGTATCTGGCCGCACCATCGACTAGCCATATACTCTGCTCCATGTGAACTCACTAACAGATGGGTCCTAAGGGTTTGGATTGGTAGTTTAAACTTATCCACGAATTCCCTTGATATGTATGAATGCGATGCACCAGTATCAAATAGAACAAGGGCGGTAAAAGACTTAACCAAAAGCTTACCAATAACTGCGTTTGGATGCTCTTCAACCTCCTCCACATTGACGTGGTTCACTTGTCCTTTGTTGAATGGATTGGGCTTCTTTCCAGTGCTCCCATTGTCGTTTCAATTCTTCGCTTCAGGGCACTCCGTGGCATAGTGTCCAGTCTTCCCGCACTTGAAACAAGTAACGTGGCTTAGGTCTCTCTTGGCGGGTGTGGCTGGATTGGAACGGTTCTGATTGTTGCTTGCTCCATTCCCATTCCCATTCCTTGGGCCAATATGATTATGGTTACTTCCTCCATTGTGGGTGTGGCCTCCATGGTTATGAACAAGTCCTCCCGTGTTCGGGGTTAGGCGAGGTTTCTGTTGAACTCCTGAATTATACCTTCCTTGTCCATACTTCCTCTTACAGCTTTCAATCTACTGCTGCTTCCCTTCAATCATAAGAGCCTTATCTACCAACTCCTGGTAGTTGTTGAATGTTTCCACCATCAACTGCATGCTCATCTCATCATTCAGCCCTTCCATAAACTTCTCCTGCTTTGCAGCATCTGTGGCCACATCATCAGGGGCATAGCGAGATAACTTGCTAAACTCATCCGCGTATTGAGCCACAGTATGGTTCCCCTGGCGTAAGTTGCGAAACTCACGCTTCTTCATACTCATAGCTCCAGTTGAGACATGGGCTGTACGGAAAGCTTGCTGAAACTGATCCCATGTAACAGTGGCTATAGGGTAGGTGACAGTGTAATTCTCCCACCATGAGGCTGCTGGTCCATCCAACTGATGTGCAGCAAAATGCACCTTCTCAACATCTGTACATCCTGAAGTGGTTAACTCCCTTCCAATCCTGCAGATCCAATCATCTGCCACTATCGGCTCGGTGCTACTGGAAAACACCGGCAGTTGCAACCTCAGAAAACGGGCTAAGTTATCAACCGGTGGTGGTGGCGGTGGATTGTTGTTGTTGTTGTTGTTGTTGTTGCCTTGGTTCTGAACTAACAACTGCATCAGGGTATTCTGCTGCTGGATCAACTGAGTGAGCTCTGGTGGGAAAGTAAATCCAGGTTCATGTCTCGGAGGCATCTGATGGGTTTAGAGGGGAGAGATTAGAATAGAATGAGGTCTAATGAGAAAACACTACCCATATGCACATGAGACAAACACAATCATTTCACTCAATCAATCAAGCAAGGGCATACAATCGATCTAACTATCATTACAAAAGTGCTCGGACTATACTATGGCCCTATTTGGTTTAGCTTTTATCGAAGGATTCGGCTGTCGCGCAGCAGAATCTGAACCAAAGGGCGAACCCAGCAGAATCCAATTCCAGAAATCTGCTGCCAAAATCTGAACCAAAAGCGGAAGCAGCCCAGGATGTGCTTTCCAAAATCTGATTCCGCTGCGGGTCAAAATCTGAAAAAGCTGTATCAGCTGGTTTGCCAAATGACCTACATCTTTTTCACATCAGATTTTTCACATCTGTTTTTCCACAGCAGATTTTTCACAACTGCTTTTAGAAATCCACAGCTGAACCAAACAGGGCCTATATACATGGTGGAATACTACTACTGATGTGGTGGTCTACTAAAAATATTCCTCGGTTGAAGACTCCATGATGTCTGCTCCAGCTTCGTCTTCATAGTCATCATCGCTATCGTCGGGGTCTGTGTCGGTGTCGTCGATGATAATTTAGTCCTCCTGGCGAATCTCCTTGGGTTCTTCGTCTTCTCCTCCTGGTGCGGGGTCTCCCATGAATACTCCTAGCTTCCTTTCCAGATCGTCATTCTTCTCCACTAGTACGACGATTTCCTCCTCATAATCTTCACGAGTAGCCTTGAGTTCTTCCTCCAGTTCTATGATCCTAGTCATCGCCTTCTTTAGGTCTATCATTCCTGCGCACATCCGATTCTCCTGGCGACGAATGTGTTGGTTTAACTCCGGGATAAAAGTTGCAATTGATCTATCCTTCCTGGTGCTGATCATCTCCCATTGCTCATCTCGGTGCCCACAAATCTGATAGATAGTATACTTAAGCTCCTTATGATAAACTTCTCCAATGCGTCTTATGGTGATGTGAGCTGCCATACTCTTTCCTAGACTCTAGGTTGGTGCATTGAAGGAAAACTCTATGGGCTTAGTGACTGGCGTGAATGTCTTTCCTGGAACTTGAACTTGAATCATCCATCGCTCCTCTTCTGGTAAGGTGGCGTTGTAAGTCCCGATGAAGCTTGGTATTCCAATGTTCAGGTACCTAGTGACTTCCTTCAAGTGTCGTCCAAAGGGGGCGTCTTCATCCGGTTGTACAAACTTGTTCCTTGCGTCCGCCATCCTAAAGAGTATAAAATGGAGAGGAGTCAGAAATGAGAAGAGAATAGTGATCTAGGGCTTTAGCTTAGTGGTCGTGTCCTACACTTAGCGTGTGCTCTGATACCATCTTGTAGCGACCCGACCTCAAACGGTCAAGTCTCTGTGCTTTAGTGTCATCCCTGGATCGGTAATGCTGACACACACAGTACTTGAGGATTTATAACAGAGTAGCAATCACACACTTATTACATCGAATGTCTCAAAAGAGAACTTATTACAATAAATATGGCTTAAGGCCATCTAATACGATAACAGCGGAAGGCTTGGAAGACAAAGTGAGTCCATCAACTCCAACGGCATAGCTGAGCTGCACGGCAAGGACCTAACGAACCTTACTCCTCATCTGAAAAGTCTGCAACATAATACGTTGCAGCCCGAAAACGGGTCAGCACAAGGAATATGATGGCAAAATAACACAATAGAGCAAGAATAGAATAATGCTATCACTACATGCATATTTGGCTGGTGGAGAGCTCTATGGTTATAGTTTTTTGCGAAAAGCCAATTTTTTCCTACAACAATGGAATAGATTTTATTTAACTATCATGGTAGTTGAAACATCATTGAGAAGGTTCCTCCAACTCAATCCCAATTAAGGTAATTAACAACCCAACAATATTATTTAATAGTGATGAGATACTTAGGATACTCCAAGTACTAGATACTCAAGATGTCCATAACTGGGGACACGGCTCACCATGATTAGTTTATACACTCTGCAGAGGTTTGCGCACTTTTCCCCACAAGACTATATCTCCTCTGTTGGATTTCTCGCACTAGATGATGTTTGAGAAACGGATGACCGAGACACAGTATTTCAGAAGCATTAACCCCTTACTCCGGGAAGACCATACCAACCTACATCCCTCTACCTGCTGATCCACCTCTTTGGGAGCTTCACGCAACTTACTCAACTATGATAGAGCCCATAATAGCTTGTGGCTGCACACGGAAGTTTCTAGAGAGGTGCAGCGTGCGGCGGCGGTGGTGGCGTGCGGCAGCAACGGCGTGCGGCGGTGGCTTGCGGTGGCGTGGCGGCTTCGGGGCTCCAGGGGGGGGGCGGGTCGGCTTATAGGGGGGGGGGGGGGTGGTTGGGGGAGGGGGGGGGGGTCGTGGCCGACTCGGCCACGGCGTGGAGCGGTGGCGGGCGCGGTCTCCAGGTGGGAGACGACGGTGCGGGGAGGTGGGTCGGCGGCCTGGCTCGGCTGGGCCTCAGCCCAGTCGGGCGCTGTAGTTCTTTTTAAATAATTTCGCCGAAACCAAATAAATCCTAGAAAATAAAATAAAAATCTAAAAATGCCAAACAAATTTTCACCGTCTAAATAAAATATTTAGAACAAGATGAACATTTTCTTGGCCCTAAAATGCAACTTTGAAAAAAACGTGCATTTTTTCTAATTCAAATAAAATAGCAATAAACTCTGAATAAAATCAAATATTTGATTTTAATATTTTTCCTCCAATATTTCATTTATTTTGGAGAAGTCATATTATCTCCTTTCATATATTTTAGTATGAAATATTTTTGGAGAGAAAAATAATTAAAACCAAAAATCCTCGTTTCACTATTTGATAAAACTCAAATATGAAAACGGGTAAATCCCCAACTCTCTCCGAGGGTCCTTGAGTTGCTTAGGATTTCGAGGATTCGCGAAACGAAGTGCAATAAAATATGATATGCATGAATGATCTATGTATAACATTCCAAATTGAAAATTTGGGATGTTACATTTATTGTTGCCATCAAGGATAAAAAGATGGGGTTTTCATCATATTTCTTGAGTTTATCCCTCTACATCATGTCATCTTACTTAAGGCGTTACTCCGTTCTTATGAACTTAATACTCTAGATGCATGCTGGATAGCGGTCGATGTGTGGAGTAATATTAGTAGATGCAGAATCGTTTCGGTCTACTTGACATGGACGTGATGCCTGTATTCATGATCATTGCCTTGGATATCATCATAACTTTGCGCTTTTCTATCAATTGCTTGACAATAACTTGTTTTTCCATCATATACTTTCAGATCTATAAACCAAAAATACCCAAAAATACCTTGATGTAATCTATTTATATTTACTTTAATTAGTTTGCTCTTTTATTTATCTTTTATACCTATCTCTATTAGATCTTACTCTTGTTCGTGATCATGAAGAGACTGACAACCCCTTTTTTGCGTTGTGTGCAAGTGTTTCTTAGTTTGTGCAGGTGCATAGATTGGAGACTTGCTTGTGCCTCCTACTGGATTGATACCTTGGTTCTTAACTGAGGGAAATACTTACCTCTACTTTGCTGCATCACCCATTCCTCTTCAAGGGAAACCAACACAAGCTCAAGAAGCTACATCATACAGTGGGGTTATATCTCCAACACCACTGGTATCATGGGCCTTTAAGAGGCCGAAAGCTTAGTAGAGGCATCAACGGGCCGAATTATATGACAGGCCTTTAACAGGCCCAAAGTCAGGTTGGGCTAAACTATTCCCACCATGATCATGGGCTGTTAATGGGCCGAATGTTGCATCAGGCCATATATGGCCCATGGGCAGCAAGGGCCATTACCAGGACAAAAGACACACCGGGCTGAAATGGGCCCAAGTCTACATCGGGCCTCTAACAGGCCAAAAACTCACTAGGCTATAATTGGGCCCAAAGACAGAGCAAACAATTAACGGGCCAGATCTGGCGGTGGGCTGTAAATGGGCCATGTTTAAGCAGGCTGTTAGTGGGCCATCCCACTAGTACCTGAGTAAATCACACGGGCCTTTGACTGGGCTGACCTTTTTAACCTATATGGGCCTCTCTTGGGCCGTGCCATGTGTCGACGTATCATATGCATGTCTCCTCCATTGGATGGATGCCGTCTGGCCCTTCACAGAGCCGACACGTGTTTCCTCCGGTCAATGAGAATTTTACATGTGGAAATCGCCATTGGTCGTTGCTGTTAACGGGTTATCAGATCCAAAACCGGACCTGACAGCTTAACGGTGACCCGTTATGGTGGATGCCACATGTCGGTTACCCTTGACGACAGCACTTCCATGTTAGGTCATTTATCGTCATGGAAGTGGACCCTTCCATGATGATAGTTTGAGTATTGTCATGGAACATTTCTACGACAACACAGGTATGACTATTTTGATTCTGTCATAAAATCGTCATGGATGTACATGTATGACAGAAAACGTGACCTACTGTGACAAACATGTATCATCACGGAAGTGTTTTTTTGTAGTGGCAACAGTAGCGGTAACGGTAGCAGGATAGTTTTATAGCAATTGTGACAGTAGTAGCAAGAGTAGCAACTTAGCAAAGATCAATATGTGAAAAGCTCATAGGTACTGGATCGGTGATTATGTTGGATAACATTCATCATGTAACAACCATAACCTAGGGTGACAGAACTAGCTCCAATTCATAAATGTAATGTAGGCATGTATTCTGTATATAGTCATGCGTGCTTGCGATAAGAACTTGGTCCCTAAGGAAACTAAGAGATATTAAGGCCTCCTTTTAATAGAGAACCGGAACAAAGCATTAACGCATAGTGAATACATGAACTCCTCAAACTATGGTAATCACCGGGAAGAATCCCAATTGTTGTCACCTTAGGGTATGCGGATCATAACACGTAAAAGGTGCATACAACTTGCAAGATCGGATCAAGAACACAAATATATTCATGAAAACATAAAGGGTTCAGATCTAAAATCATGGCACTCGGGCCCTAGTGACAAGCATTAAGCATAGCAAAGTCATAGCAACATCAATCTCAGAACATAGTGGATACTAGGGATCGAGCCCTAACAAAACTAACTCGATTACATGATAAATCTGATCCAACCCATCACCCTCCAGCAAGCCTACGAAGAAATTACTCACTCTAGGCAGTGAGTACCATGAAATTGGGGATGGAGGATGGTTGTTGTTGTTGATGATGATGATGATGATGATGATGATGATGGAAGATCCCCCTCTCCGGAGCCCTGAACGGACTCCAGATCTAGCCTCCCGATGAAGAACAGGAGGTGGTGGCGACTCTGCATCGTAAAATGGGATGAAACTTCCTCTCCTATTTTTTTCTTGGCAAATAGGAATTTATAGTGTTGAGAGGTCAGCGAAGCCACATGGTCCCCACAAGCCACCAAGGCACATCTTGGTGCCTTGGGGCACCTGGTGCCCCCCCTCCAGTGTGTCTTTGCTCCAGTATTTTTATATATTCCATAAAAAATCTCCAAAAAGTTTCGTCCAATTCCGAGAACTTTTATTTCTGCACAAAAACAACACCATGGTAGTTCTACTAAAAACAGCATCAGTCCAGGTTAGTTTCATTCAAATCATGCAAATTAGAGTCCAAAACAAGATCAAAAGTGTTTGGAAAAGTAAATACGATGGAGATGTATCAGCACCCCGTGGTGGGGTGTCCTAGGCGGAAAAAAATTGGTCACCTCCGGACAAGGTTTTCGACATTGAGAACGCGGAATTAACTATCATGTTCTCGCCGAAAGAGGTGGGTAGGGTGATCACCTCTATGAAGGTGGGGTCGACACGGGGCCTTACGGCCTTCCGGTTGCCTTTTCCAGAAATTCCAGATTGTCCTAAAACCTGTGATCATGCCAATGTTCCATGAATTTTACATTGGAACACTTGACATGTCACGAATAAATTTTGGTGTCATCACCCTGATCCCCCAAAAGCAGTTGGGGCGACAGATATTAGGTAATTCATACCTGTCACGGTTATTAACATGCTTGAGCGCATATTCTCAAAAGTATGCGCGAGTAGACTAGCACTGGTAGCCGAGCAACTAGATCACCCACTCCAGACAGCATTCTTGAAGGGGTGCCGGATCCATGATGGGATCTTGTCCCTTCATGAGATTGTCCATGAGGAGCGGACGCGCGGTCATAAGGGTGTCTTCCTCAAGTTGGATTTTCAGAAAGCCTATGATCGGTTGGACTAGACCTTCTTGCGGCCAGTCATGCAACACAAAGGTTTTAGCGACAAATGGTGGAAATGGATTATGCAGTTTGTGAGGTCGGGCGAAATGATGATTAACATGAATGGTGATGTGGGACCATTCTTTACGTCCTCAGTGGGAGTGAAGCGAGGGGACCCGATGTCCTCTTCTCTTCAATCTCGCCGTTGATGCATTGGTAGGCATCCTGGATAAAGCTAGGAGGGTTGGCCATCTCTTGGGGGTTGTTGGGCACCTCATACCACGAGGCGAGGCCACCCACCTTCAGTGCGCCGATGACACCATGATTATGGTGGACGCGTCCGCTCTAGACATAATTAATATTAAGTTCCTACTCCTCTGATTTGAGGCTATGTCTGGACTCAAGATTAATTTTGACAAGAGCGAGGTCATCGTCATGGGCTTCCTGGGGAGGAACAACAACAGATTGCGGATAACCTAAATTACAGAATAACCTCATTCCCGATCACCTACTTGGGAATGCCGATGTCCGACTCGAAGATTTTGATGAGTGCATTAGACCCATTGGTGGGATGAGTGGCATCGCGGGCTGAGACATGGCGACGGCGGTTTACCTCCAAAGGGAGAAAATCAATCCTTGTTAGTTATAACCTAGAGAGCATCTCCATGTTCATGATGGGGTTGTATATCCTACCGGAGGGCGTTCATAGTGACTTTGATAAGGACCTCGCTAGGTTCTTTTGGCAAGCGGCCAACAGCCACCAAAAATACCACATGGTTAAGTGGGCAGAGATACATATGCCCAGGGACCATGGTGGCTTGGGCATCACTACTTCTCACCGCATGAATGCCACGCTCATGCTGAGATGGGTATGGAGGATATTACCCGGCGAGGATTGGCTCTAGCTACAACTCATTTAGGAAAAATATCTTACGGGTGAGCCTCTCCTGGCATGTAACCGGCCGGGAGGCTCACAATTCTGGCGATCCATCCCAAGGATCAAGGAGGACATCCGCCTAGGGATTTCCTTATCCTTAGGTAATGGGAACAGAATCTAGTTTTGGCAAGACCCCTGGTTGGGTATTGATCCATTACGTATCTACTTCCCTGGCTTGTTCTTGATTTGTGTGGACATGTATGTACTACTTTCCGCAACATTCCAAGATGGACGATGGAACATCCGGTTCCGCCATACCTTTGGGCAAGTAGAGAGTGACGATTGCACTAGACGGCAAGCAACCTTAACATTTGTGCTCCCGAACTATCTAGACACGGTAGCCTGGCGGCTTGAACTGATGGCGAAATTCTCGGTGAGAACAACATACCAGGCTGTCTACCCGCTGCCGACCACGCCTTGGCTATCGCCGCTGTGGAAAACCCCCATACCCCTTAAGATTAGGATCTTTGTTTGGCATCTACTACGGGATGATCTCCATCGGGGACAGAGGTACTTAAACATCACGGACCTGGATGTGACACCCTCGATTCAATCATACACTAATCATACACGCAAATGTGTACGATCAAGATCAGGGACTCATGGGAAGATATCACAACACAACTCTAGACAGAAATTAAAGTCATACAAGCTTGCATGCCTGCAGGTCGACTCTAGAGGATCCCCGGGTACCGAGCTCGAATTCGCCCTATAGTGAGTCGTATTACAATTCACTGGCCGTCGTTTTACAACGTCGTGACAAACATCAGTGATGATCGAAAAGGCAAGGCCTCCTGCCTGGGAACCTCCTAACCACTCCTGGTCATCGGCGGTCTCCACGTAGTAGTAGGCACCCTCGGGGTAGTAGTAGTAGCACTACTGTAGGATGCTGCTAACGCGACACTATGATCAGAGACCCTTCGAGAAACTGTGTGCAATGCAATAATCACAAACGGTGTTGTATGAAAACCGTCAAAAATGTATAAAACTTTTGCGATGACGGATGCATCAAACACGGTTCGGATTTTAGTTGCATGTGCAATGAAGGATTGGTATCTCTCTCTTACTGTTTGCGATGAGGAGGAACAAAAGAAACAGGCAGCCAGATGAAGGCATGTGAGATACACAGCATACGGTTCACTCGGATGAACTGTTTGTGATTAGGCAACACAAAAGAAACGGGCAGCCAGATGAAGGTGTGTGCGATATACAACATGCGGTTCACTCGGATGAACTGTTTGTGATTAGGCAACACAAAAGAAAGGGTCAGCCAGATCAAGGTGTGTGCGATATACGCATGCGGTTCACTCGGCCCTTGTCGTCAGTGTGTGACCTCTGTGGCAACGTTCGCTCCCCAGGCGCCTCTTCGTGTACCGTGGCAACCGTCCACCGACTCTTCGCCTTTCCCTCTCGATTTGGAACTACTGTCGCACGCTCTTCCTCCCCTCCTCCATTTGCCTTCACCCTTCCTTCTGCCATTGTTCGATCGTCTTCTCCATGGAGGGAACAGGCCAGAAACGACCCCGTTATTCTTGCCCTCGTCTGAATGATGACGCGGTGGAGGAACTCATTGATCGGTGCGACCTCATCACCTCGGCTAGCATGGCAGGTTCATTCAAGACCATTCTCGACTCAACTAATAACATCATTACAAGAAACCCAAGGGTCCAAGAGTGGGTTGAACTCCCCTATCTTGTTCGTCGTGACCCTGCTGACTGGCGCAGGGATGACGGAAGCCTCGCCTTGTGCTAGTTGATGCCGCTTGATAATGATACGTGTGATGTTAAGATGCCATCGCTTGAGGGCAAGGCTTGGGCAGGCGCAAATCAAGATTGGGTTGTTTATATTGGGTACAACTATGAGTGGGAACTTGTGAATGTGTACACTCGTCACCGGGTTCCACTTACAAATATCTCAGACTGCCCAGAGGTTGAGCACATAGATGATCTACGTGAGTTCAAATACGATCATGGTAACTGTTGTCTACGGAAGATAGCAATTTGTCGAGTTCCCAACCACTCTTGGGATTACACGAACTATGAAGTTGTTGCTATCTTCGACAAGCTTGTTGCCTTCCTTACTTCCACACCTCGATGGATATTGCTCAAAGATCAATTTATGTACATAGATGAGTACTGTGATGCAATTCAATATGAGGGTCTTGTGTTTGCTACCACCACTCGTGGCACTATTTTTGCATGGAATCATCATGCTTTCGGTACATTTTTCTTCCACCGTAATTATAATTGTTTCATCCACATGCATGCGGGTTAGCTAGTTTACCTTCACTAATTAATTAACCTTCTTGTGTTTCCAAGATCCTATGAACATTCCACCACCTATACTTGAAAAAAATTATAACCAAGGGGGAGATGACAATGTTGATGATCACGAGCATGAGGACGAGCGGGACCCATATACTTAGTGGCGACTGGCAACTTATTCCGATGGATCACCTCTTCTTGTCTGTATACAGGGCACTATTGATGTTACTAAGCAGGTGTTGTCTCGCATGGTCACTCTCTACGGACCTATTCCAACATCTGTTGTAGGGTATTCTGGGTGGATACTAGTGTACTAGCACCAACACCTTCTCCCTTGTTTAGTATTGAAAGTCTTGGAGGAAACTCGCTCTTCCTTGGACAAAACTATCCAATGATGGTGAAAGGCGATCCAGCTGTTGTTGACACAACGTTACTACCATTTATAAGAAGCAACTGTATCTATACCTCGGTCATTACCATGCTTCCCTACGGTCCTGACATAGCCCGCTTCAGCCTGGATGATCAGTCCTACGCTGGTCTCAAGATTGACAGTAGCTGGCCCTTCCCAGAGAATCACGTCTGGTTCAAAGCAAGCATTTCCAACGCCGACGAGTGGTTGAGCTGAAGTTCATTTCATCACTTTGTTATTTGTTGTGTGAGAAAAACTTTACTTTACTAGAATGTTTTGTTGAAAATGATCTATAATCCAACATGTATACTCATTCTCGTTGCGGGTTGATGACTTGTTGTATGTAATCAATGGTACATTTGCATATGTGTCCATCAACTAACGCCTGCTGGTGGTGTCCATATGAACAGTGCTAGTGATTTTAGTTGCAAAAATGAGATCGTGCTAGTGATTTTTAGCTACATATTTTGACAAATCGCAGTGTTACAAGGTTGACAAATGGCAATGTTACTAGATAAACAAATGTCAATCTTTCCAGTTTGACAAATGGCAACATACCCAAAATGATAGATATGCAAATCTTACCCAATTATTTGTATGTGGTTGCACACAGGTCATGCAAAACAACCGTTTGCGTTGAAGGGATATCGATGCAGAAATCCTGCTCGGCACATTTTTCCTTGGCTTCCTGGGGAAGCTGTCGGTTTGCATACGTGTGTTCTAACTAAAACGTTTGCGATGAGTGTTTTATATTTAAAAACCATTGATGTTTTTTTAAAAATAAAATCGTTTGATAAGTCTGTACATTAAGAGAGAAAAACGCAAGTTCGTTCAAACCATATCTTTCATTCAGTCACACTGTGAATTTATATCCATATGATTGAGAATTCGAGATATAGTATTAAACCCCAAAAGAACTATTTCCGGCGGCGACGGGGGCAGCGTGTCGTGTTGTCATTGTCGTCCTCCGGGATGCCATTGTTGAAGTCTTCAAGGCAGCACAAAATGTTCTTCACTTGTAAATCAAACATCATGTCGCCGCGCGATCGACGGGCGGGGCGTGGGAGGACGACAGACGTCGCTGAGTGGTAGCAGTCGACAGCAGCGGTGGGTGGAGGGGTGCACACGGGCACGGGTGCTAGAGCTGGCATGTACACGAGCTCGCGCGGGTCCGTATAGACCTCACTGACGCCCGCGGCTTCCAGCTCTGCGATAGTGCTCAGCGACCAACCATCAATACTACGGGGATGGTCGCTAGCGCGGGTGCGGGGATGGGAGCTGGGACGGGAGCGGGGGCAGCAACCGCCGTGGCCAGCTAGTTCTGGGCCATGTCCATAAGGCCCCATTCCTCCTTATTTTCTATCTCCTCCAGCTCGGAGTCGACTTCACCAAACTTGAAGACTAGTGGTAGATGATCATTCTGCGCCATGGCATTGGTGGAGGTCTGCGGGAGGGAGGGGAATGGGAGGCGAACAGTAATGCCGCCCGTATTAAACAGCGCCTCGGGCGCCATTAATGGAGAGGAAGGCGAGCGGCCATGGAAGTCAAAGGGCTCGCTTCCTAGTGAGCCTGCGCAGCGTACAGCTTGCACGCTTCCTGGTGAGCCTGTGCATTGGAGGACAGCTTGCACACCTCTCGGTTAGCCTACCCACCAGACTGCGCTCGCATGCCTCCCGTTCAGTCAAGGTCAAGCAGCTATCCGCACGGCACCTCCTACAGCCATTAAAACCAAGACATGTGGCGTCACGTGAATGGTTAACAGAACGCACACGGTTTGAATTATACAAATGTTTGAGATATTAAAGTGGCAGCTATTTTTTTAAATGCCTTTGTTGGCTGTCATTATTCGAGTGTGCCTTCTCCTAAAATGGACAGGAAAAATGCCACAGCATGTCGGGTGCCATTCCATGATAGCATGCCAAGTTTCATGAATTTCACACGAGTTTTGGATTTACTAGAATTTAAAAACCAGGCTTCTCAATGTTTTGCCGGCAATCAACGGTGCCATGGTGTTTGAAATTCATTCCCATTTCTTGCATGGTACCTAAGCATGCACCTAAGGACACAGATTGGATTTTTCAACCTATTTATATGCATTGGAGCATGTGCATGTAGTTCAAATTTGAATTATGCACATAAATGCATTGAAAACTCAGTTAATGCATAAAAATGTCCAAACGAACCCCAAAAAATCCCAAAAATTGACACAACACTCCTGTTGTTCTATGTTGACACGAGAAGTTTTTTAAAGCAATAAGAGGCAATGGATATCGTTTCGTCCCCAAAGGTGGGACGTTCCCTACCGAAACCATCATGCTTGTTGTGAGAAGCTTATACCCGAACCTGACCCAAATGGGACAAATTTTTTACCATGGCATGTTGATGCCGCTCCATGGTAGCATGCCAAGTTTCATGAATTTCAGACGAGTTTCGGATTTACTAGAATTTAAAACCAGGCATCTCAACGTTTTGCCGGCAATCAACAGTGCCTTGGTGTTTGAATTTCATTGCCATCTCCTGCATGGGACCTAGAAATTCACCCAAGAACACAGATTAGATTTTTCAACCAACTTTAGTGCATTGGAGCATGTGGTTGTAGTTCAAATTTGAATTATGCACATAAAATGCCTAGAAAACCTAGTTAATTCATAAAAATGTCCAAACGAACCCCGAAATATCACAAAAATTGACACAACACTCCTATTGTTCTATGTTGACACTAGAAAAAACTTGAAAGCAATAAGAGGCAATGGATATCGTTTCGTCCCCAAAGGTGGGACGTTCCCTATCAAAACCATCATGCTTGTTGTGAGAAGCTCTGGTTTGTGAGAAGCTTATACCCGAACCTGCCCCAGATGGGACAATTTTTTTACCACGGTATGTTGATGCTGCTCCATGATAGCATGCCAAGTTTCATGAATTTCAGATGCGTTTAGAATTTACTAGAATTTAAAAACCAGGCATCTCAATGTTTTGCCGGCAATCAACAATGCCCTGGTGTTTGAATTTCATTCCCATCTCTTGCATGGGACCTAGAAATTCACCCAAGGACACACATGTCATTTTTCAACCAACTTTAGTGCATTGGAGCATGTGCTTGTAGTTCAAATTTGAATTATGCACATAAAATGCCTAGAAAACACAGTTACTGTATAAAAAAGGCCAAACGAACCCCGAAAAATTCCAAGATTAAACACAACACTCACGTTGTTCTATGTTGACACTAGTAAAATTTTGAAAGCAATAAGAGGCAATGGATATCGTCCCGTCCCCAAAGGTGGTATGTTCCCTATTGAAACCATCATGCTTGTTGTGAGAAGCTCTGGTTTGTGAGAAGCTTATACACAAGCCTGCCCCAAATGGGATAAAAATTTTACCACGGCATGTTGATACCGCTCCATGATAGCATGCCAAGTTTCATGAATTTCAGACGAGTTTTGGATTTACTAGAATTTAAAAACCAGGCATCTCTGTTGGGGAACACAGTAATTTCAAAAAAAAAATCCTGCGCACACGCAAGATCATGGTGATGCATAGCAACGAGAGGGGAGAGTATCATCTACGTACCCTTGTAGACCGTAAGCGGAAGCGTTATGAGAACGCGGTTGATGTAGTCTTACGTCTTCACGATCCGACCGATCCAAGTACCGAACGTACGGCACCTCCGAGGTCAGCACACGCTCAACTCGGTGACGTCCCATGAACTCCAATCCAGTAGAGCTTCGAGGGAGAGTTCCTCAGCACGACGGCGTGATGACGGTGATGATGATGCTACCGACGCAGGGCTTCGCCTAAGCACCACTACGATATGACCGAGGTGGATTATGGTGGAGGGGGGCACCGCACACGGCTAAAAGATCAACTGATCAACTTGTGTGTCTATGGGGTGCCCCCTGTCCACGTATATAAAGGATGGAGGGAGGAGGAGGCCGGCCCTCATAGGGCACGCCCAAAGTGTGGAGTCCTACTAGGACTCCCTAGTCCTAGTAGGATTCCACCTCCCACATGGAATGGGAAAAAGCGAAGGGAGAAGGAGAAGGAATGAAGGGGGAACTCCCTTTCCCTAGTCTAATTTGGACCAGTCCATGGGGAAGGGGCGCGGCCACCCTTGAGGCCTTTCTCTCCTTTCCCGTATGGCCCATTAAGGCCCAATACGAATTCCCGTAACACTCTGGTACTCCGAAAAATACCCGAATCACTCGGACTCGGAACCTTTCTGATGTTCGAATATAGCCTTCCAATATATCAATCTTTACGTCTCGACCATTTCGAGATTCCTCGCCATGTCCCTGATCTCATCCAGGACTCTGAACAAACTTCGTTCATCAAATCACACAACTCATAATACAAATCGTCACAGAACGTTAAGCGTGCGAACCCTACGAGTTTGAGAACTATGTAGACATGACCGAGACTCATCTCCGGTCAATAACCAATAGCGGAACCTGGATGCTCATATTGGTTCCTCCATATTCTATGAAGATCTTTATCGGTCAAACCGCATAACAACATACGTTGTTCCCTTTGTCATCGGTATGTTACTTTCCCGAGATTCGATTGTCGGTATCTCAATACCTAGTTCAATCTCGTTACCGGCAAGTCTCTTTACTCGTTTCGTAATGCATCGTCCCGCAACTAACTCATTAGTCACATTGCTTGCAAGGCCTATAGTGATGTGCATTACCGAGAGGGCCCAGAGATACCTCTTCGATAGACGGAGTGACAAATCATAATTTCGATCTATGCCAACTCAACAAACACCATTGGAGACACCTGTAGAGCAACTTTATAATCACCCAGTTACGTTGTGAAGTTTGATAGCACACAAGGTGTTCCTCCGGTATTCGGGAGTTGCATAATCGCATAGTTAGAGGAACATTTATAAGTCATGAAGAAAGCAGTAGCAATAAAACTAAACGATCATTATGCTAAGCTAATGAATGGGTCTTGTCCATCACATCATTCTCTAATGATGTGATCACGTTCATCAAATGAAACACATGTCCATGGTTAGGAAACTTAACCATATTTGATTAACGAGCTAGTCAAGTAGAGGCATACTAGGGACACTCTGTTTGTCTATGTATTCACACATGTACTAAGTTTCCGGTTAATACAATTCTAGCATGAATATAAACATTTATCATGATATAAGGAAATATAAATAACAACTTTATTATTGCCTCTAGGGCATATTTCCTTCAGTCTCCCACTTGCACTAGAGTCAATAATCTAGTTCATATTGTCATGTGAGTTAACACCAATAGTTCACATCTTTATGTGATTAGTTCACATCTCCATGTGACTAACACCCAAAGGGTTACTAGAGTCAATAATCTAGTTCACATCGCTATGTGATTAACACCAAAGAGTGATCATGTTTTGCTTGTGAGAGAAATTTAGTCAACGGTCTGCCACATTCAGAGCCGTATGTATTTTGGAAATTTTCTATGTCTACAATGCTTTTCACAAAGCTACTCTAGCTAATTGCTCCCACTTTCAATATGTATCTAGATCGAGACTTAGAGTCATCCAGATCGGTGTCAAAGCTTGCATCAACGTAACTCTTTACGACGACTCTTTGTCACCTCCATAACGAGAAACATTTCCTTATTCCACTAAGAATATTTTTGACTGGTTGTCCATGATCCACTCCTGGATCACTATTGTACCCTCTTGCCAAACTTATGGTGAGGTACACAAATAGGTGTGGTACACACCATAGCATACTTTGTAGAACCTATGACTGAGGCATAGGGAATGACTTTTCATTCTCTTTCTATTTTCTGCCGTGGTCAGGTTTTTAGTCTTTACTCAACTTCACACCTTGCAACACAGGCAAGAACTCCTTCTTTGACTGTTCCATTTTGAACTACTTCAAAATCTTGTCAAGGTATGTACTCATTGAAAATATATCAAGCGTCTTGATCTATCTCTATAGATCTTGATGCTCAATACAGTAGCTTCACCGAGGTCTTTCTTTGAAAAACTCCTTTCAAACATTCCTTTATGGTTTTCCAGAAAATTCTACATTATTTCCGATCAACAATATGTCATTCACATATACTTATCAGAAATGTGTAGTGCTCCCACTCACTTTCTTGTAAATACAGGCTTCACCGCAAATCTATATAAAACCATATGCTTTAGATCACTTTATCAAAGCATATATTCCAACTCCGAGATACTTGCACCATTCCATAGATGGATCGCTGGAGCTTGCTCACTTTGTTAGCACCTTTAGGATCGACAAAACCTTCTGGCTGCATCATATACAACTCTTCTTTAAGAAATCCATTAAGGAATGCAATTTTGACATCCATTTGCCAGATTTCATAAAATGCGGCAACTGCTAACATGATTCGGACAGACTTTTAGCATCGATACGAGTGAGAAAATCTCATCGTAGTTAACACCTTGAACTTATCGAAAACATTTTTGCGACAATTCAAGCTTTGTAGATAGTAAAACTACTATCAGCGTCCGTCTTCCTCTTGAAGATCCATTTATTCTCAATGACTCACCGATCATCGGGCAAGTCAATCAAAGTCCATACTTTGTTCTCATACATGGACCCCATATCAGATTTCATGGCCTCAAGCCATTTTGCGGAATCAGGGCTCATCATCGCTTCCTCGTAGTTCGTAGGTTCATCATGGTCTAGTAACATGACTTCCAGAATAGGATTGCCGTACCATTCTGGTGCGGACCGTACTTTGGTTGACCTACGAGGTTTGGTATTAACTTGATCTGAAGTTTCATGACCATCATCATTAGCTTCCTTACTAATTGGTGTAGGAATCACTGGAACTGATTTATGTGATGAACTACTTTCCAATATGGGAGAAGGTACAATTACTTCATCAAGTTCTACTTTCCTCCCACTCACTTCTTTCGGGAGAAACTCCTTCTCTAGAAAGGATCCATTCTTAGCAACAAAATATCTTGCCTTCGGATCTGTGATAGAAGGTGTAACCAACAGTTTCTTTTAGGTATCCTATGAAGACACATTTCTCTGATCTGGGTTTGAGCTTATCAAGCTGAATTTTTTTCACATAAGCATCGCAACCCCAAACTTTAAGAAACGACAGCTTAGGTTTCTTGCTAAACCACAGTTCATATGGTGTCGTCTCAACGGATTTAGATGGTACCCTATTTAACATGAATGCAGCTGTCTCTAATGCATAACCCCAAAACGATAGTGATAAATCGGTAAGAGACATCATAGTCACACCATATCTAATAAAGTACGGTTATGACGTTCGGACACACCATTACGCTGTGGTGTTCCAGGTGGCTTGAGTTGCGAAACTATTCTGCATTGTTTTAAATGAAGACCAAACTCGTAACTCAAATATTCTCCTCCACGATCAGATTGCAGAAATTTTATTTTCTTGTTACGATGATTTTCCACTTCACTCTGAAATTCTTTGAACTTTTCAAATGTTTCAGACTTATGTTTCATCAAGTAGATATACCCATATCTATTCAAATCATCTATGAAGGTCAGAAAATAACGATACCTGCCGCGAGCTTCAGCACTCATCAGATTGCATACATCAGTATGTATTATTTCCAACAAGTCCGTTGCTTGCTCCATTGTTCCAAAGAACGGAGTTTTAGTCATCTTGTCCACGAGGCATGGTTCACAAGCATCAAGTGATTCATAATCAAGTGATTCCAAAAGTCCATCAACATGGAGTTTCTTTATGCGCTTTACACCAATATGATCTAAACGGTAGTGCCACATATAAGTTGCACTATCATTATTAACTTTGCATCTTTTGGCTTCAATATTATGAATATGTGTATCACTACGATCGAGATTCAATAAACCATTTATATTGAGTGTATGACCATAGAAGGTTTTATTCATGTAAATAGAACAACAATTATTCTTTGACTTAAATGAATAACCGTATTGCAATAAACATGATCAAATCATATTTATGCTCAACGCAAACACCAAATAACATTTATTTTAGGCTCAACACTAATCCCGAAGGTAAAGGGAGTGTGCGATGGTGATCTTATCAACCTTGGAATCATTTCCAACTCACATCATCACCTCGCCCTTAACTACTCTCTATTTATTTTGCAACTCCCGTTTCGAGTTACTACTCTAAGCAACTAAACCAGTATGAAATACTGAGGGGTTGCTATAAACACTAGTAAAGTACACGTTAATAACATGTATATTAAATATACCTTTGCTCACTTTGCCATCCTTCTTATCCACCAGGTGTCTAGGGCAGTTCCACTTCCATCTCCTTTGTAGTAGAAGCACTCAGTTTCAGGCTTGGGTCTAGCTTTGCGCTTCTTCATGGGAGTGACAACTTGCTTGTCATTCTTATTGAAGTTCCCCTTCTTCCCTTTTCCCCTTTCTTGATACTAGTGGTCTTGTCAACCATCAACACTTGATGCTTTTCTTGATTTCTACCTTCGTCGATTTCAGTATCATGAAGAGCTTGGGAATCATTTCCGTTATCCCTTGCATATTATAGCTCATCACGAAGTTCCAGTAACCTGCTGATAGTGACTAGAGAACTCTGTCAATCACTATCTTATCTGGAAGATTAACTCCCACTTGATTCAAGTGATTGTAGTACTCAGACAATTTGAGCACATGCTCACTAGCTGAGCTATTCTCCTCCATCTTGTAGGCAAAGTTCTTGTCAAAGGTCTCATACCTTTCGACATGGGCATGAGTCTGAAATACTAATTTCAACTCTTGGAACATCTCATATGCTCTGTGGCATTCAAAACGTCTTTGAAGCCCCGATTCTAAGCCATAAAGCATAGTGCACTAAACTATCAAGTAGTCATCATATCGAGCTCGCCAAACGTTCATAACATCTGCATCTCCTCCTGCAATCGGTCTGTCACCTAGTGGTGCATCAAGGACATAATTCTTCTATGCAGCAATGAGGATAATCCTCAGATCACGGATCCAATCTGCATCATTGCTACTAACATCTTTCAACTTAGTTTTTCTCTAGGCACATATCAAAATAAACGGGGAGCTACATCGCGAGCTATTGATCTACAACATAGTTATGCAAATACTATCAGGACTAAGTTATTTATAAATTAAAGTTCAATTAATCAAATTTCTTAAGAACTCCCACTTAGATAGACATTTCTCTAATCATCTAAGTGATCACGTGATCTATATCAACGAAACCATGTTCGACCATCACGTGAGATGGAGTAGTTTTCAATGGTGAACATCACTATGTTGATCATATCTACTATATGATTCACGCTCGACCTTTCAGTCTCCAGTGTTCCGAGGCCATATCTGCATATGCTAGGCTCGTCAAGTTTAACCCGAGTATTCTGCGTGTGCAAAACTGGCTTCCACCTGTTGTATGTGAACGTAGAGCTTATCACACCCGATCATCACATGGTGTCTCGGCACGACGAACTATCGCAACGGTGCATACTCAGGGAGAACACTTATACCTTGAAATTTAGTGAGAGATCATCTTATAATGCTACCACCGAACTAAGCAAAATAAGATGCATAAAGGATAAACATCACATGCAATCAAAATATGTGACATGATATGGCCATGATCATCTTGCGCCTTTGATCTCCATCTCCAAAGTACCGTCATGATCTCTATCGTCACCGGCATGACACCATGATCTCCATCATCTTGATCTCTATCAACGTGGTCACATGGTCGTCTCGCCAACTATTGCTTTTTGTAACTATTGCTATCGCATAGCGATAAAGTAAAGCAATTACATTTGGCACTTGCATCTTATGCAATAAAGAGACAACCATAAGGCTTCTGCCAGTTGCCGATAACTTCAACAAAACATGATCATCTCATACAACAACTTATATCTCATCATGTCTTGACCATATCACATCACAACATGCCCTGCAAAAACAAGTTAGATGTCCTCTACTTTGTTGTTGCAAGTTTTACGTGGCTGCTACGGGCTGAGCAAGAATCGTTCTTACCTACCCATCAAGAACCACAACGCAGTATAGTGATTGCTTTTGATATTCAGAAAGAACCATGTTCATTGAATCTGATTCAACTAAAGGAGGAGAAACAGACACCCACTAGCCACTTGTGTGCGAAGAACGTCGGTAGAACCAGTCTCGTGTAAGCGTACACGTAATGTCGGTCTGGGCCACTTCATCCAACAATGCCGTTGAATCAAGAATCAACTAGTGACGGCAAGCAATATGTATATACCCACACCCACAACTCCTTTGTGTGATACTCGTGCATATAACATCTACGCATAAACCTGGCTCGGATGCCACTGTTGGGGAACGCAGTAATTTCAAAAGAATTCCTATGCGCACGCAAGATCATGGTGATGCATAGCAACGAGAGGGGAGAGTATTGTCTATGTACCCTTGTAGACCGTAAGTGGAAGCGTTATGAGAACGCGGTTGATGTAGTCGTACGTCTTCACGATCCGACCGATCCAAGTACCGAATGTACGGCACCTCCGAGTTCAGCACACATTCAGCTCGGTGACATCCCACGAACTCCGATCCAGCAGAGCTTCGAGGGAGAGTTCCGTCAGCACGACAGTGTGATGACAGTGATGATGATGCTACCGATGCAAGGCTTTGCCTAAGCACCGCTATGATATGACCGAGGTGGATTATGGTGGAGGGGGCATCGCACACGGATAAAAGATCAACTGATCAACTTGTGTGTCTATGGGGTGCCCCCTGGCCACGTATATAAATGATGGAGGGAGGAGGAGGCCGGCCCTCATAGGGCGCATCCAAAGTGTGGAGTCCTACTAGGACTCCCTAGTCCTAGTAGGATTCCACCTCCCACATGGAATAGGAAACGGGAAGCGAGAATGAGAAGGAAGGAAGGGGCACCCCCTTTCCCTAGTCCAATTCGGACCAGTCCATGGGGAAGGGGCGCAGCCACCCTTGAGGCCTTTCTCTCCTTTCCCGTATGGCCCATTAAGGCCCAATACGAATTCCTGTAACTCTCTGGTACTCCAAAAAATACCCGAATTCACTCGAAACCTTTCTGATGTTTGAATATAGCCTTCCAATATATCGATCTTTATGTATCGAGCATTTCGAGACTCCTCGTCATGTTCCCCAATCTCATCCAGGACTTCGAACAAACTCCCTTCATCAAATCACATAACTCATAATACAAATCGTCACAGAACATTAAGCATCCGGACCCTACGAGTTCGAGAACTATGTAGACATGACCAAGACTCATCTCCAGTCAATAACCAATAGCGGAACCTGGATGCTCATGTTGGTTCCTACATATTCTACGTAGATCTTTGTCGGTCAAACCGCGTAACAACATACTTTGTTCCCTTTGTCATCGGTATGTTACTTGCCCGAGATTCGATCGTCGGTATCTCAATACCTAGTTCAATCTTGTTACCAGCAAGTCTCTTTACTTGTTTCGTAATGCATCATCCTGCAAGTAACTCATTAGTCACATTGCTTGCAAGGCTTATAGTGATGTGCATTACTGAGAGTCCTAGAGATGCCTCTCCGATAGACGGAGTGACAAATCCTAATTTCAATCTACGCCAACTCAACAAACACCATTGGAGACACCTGTAGAGCATCTTTATAATCACCCAGTTACGTTGTGACGTTTGATAGCACACAAGGTGTTCCTCCGGTATTCGGGAGTTGCATAATCTCATAGTCAGAGGAACATGTATAAGTCATGAAGAAAGCAGTAGCAATAAAACTGAACGATCATTATGCTAAGCTAACGGATGGGTCTTGTCCATCACATCATTCTCTAATGATGTGATCCCGTTCATCAAATGACAACACATGTCCATGGCTAGGAAACTTAACCATCTTTGATTAACGAGCTAGTCAAGTAGAGGCATACTAGGGACACTCTGTTTGTCTATGTATTCACACATGTACTAAGTTTCCGGTTAATACAATTCTAGCATGAATAATAAACATTTATCATGATATAAGGAAATATAAATAACAACCTTATTATTGCCTCTAGGGCATATTTCCGTCAATCTCAACATTTTGTCGGCAATCAACAGTACCCTAGTGTTTGAATTTCATTCCCATCTCTTGCATGGGACCTAGAAATTCACCCAAGGACACACGTGTGATTTTTCAACCAACTTTAGTGCATTGGAGCATGTGCTTGTAGTTCAAATTTGAATTATGCACATAAAATGCCTAGAAAATCCAGTTAATGTATAAAAAGGCCAAATGAATCCCGAAAAATTCCAAGATTAAAAACAACACTCATGTTGTTCTATGTTGACACTAGAAATTTTTTGAAAGCAATAAGAGGCAACGGATATCGTCCCGTCCCCAAAGGTGGTACGTTCCCTATCGAAACCATCATGCTTGTTGTGAGAAACTCTGGTTTGTGAGAAGCTTATATCCAAACCTGCTCCAAATGGGAAAAAAAATTCACCACGGCATGTTGATGCCGCTCCATGATAGCATACCAAGTTTCATGAATTTCACATGAGTTTCGGTTTTACTAGAATTTAAAAAGAAGGTTTCTCAATGTTTTGCCGGCAATCAACAGTGCCCTGGTGTTTGAAATGCATTCCCATCTCTTGCATGGGACCTAGAAATTCACCCAGGGACACACATGTGATTTTTCAATCAACTTTGGTGCATTGGAGCATGTTTTGTAGTTCAAATTTGAATTACGCACATAAAATGCCTAGAAAATCTAGTTAATGCATAAAAAAGGCCAAACGAACCCCGAAAAATTCATTCCCATTTCTTGCATTGGACCTAAGCATGCACTGAAGGACACGAATTTGATTTTTCAACCAATTTGTATGCACTGGAGCATGTGCATGTAGTTTAATTTTGAATTGTGCACCTGAAATGGCTAGAAAACCAATTTAATGTATAAAATGTCCAAACTAACCCTGAATAATTCCAATTCTTTTACGACACACATATAGTTGCATGTTCACTTCAGATAAAAGTTCTAGCAATTCAAACAACGTCCATTGCCGCTGTGACCCCATTTTGTAATTCAAATCAAGTAGATCCCACACAGTTTATTATCACCAACCGTGTGAGATGTAGTACAAAATATCTTGTAGCACCGTTGTTGTATAGTATGCATATGGCTTACGCGAGAAGGTGCATCGGCTACAGTCCACAACCGGCGTGTCAAGCACACTAGCTCGCTCCCCAAAAACTCCGGCCTCTGCATCCCTCACAATCTCAAAAATATTACTGTCTCGTAATCCCGAAAATATCTACCGCATGGAAAGTTTTAATGTTTGATAGCACACAATTAGTATGTGCGGACCGTGTGTGATGTCTGTTACTCCTGCTCTGCTTCAGCCCCTTGATTCAAATTTTTAGTAGCCCCGACATTTTACTCCCGCCTCTGCATCCCTCGCAATCTCAAAAATATCTGCTCGACCATGATCCCAATTTTCGGTAGCCCCACCTTGTTACTCCCGCCTAGTAAAATTTTCAGTTGCCGCAGTATTTCCTCAAACACAACCTTGCCCCCCTGATGACCCACAAGTATAGGGGATCCATCGTAGTCCTTTCGATAAGTAAGAGTGCCGAACCCAACAAGGAGCAGAAGGAAATGATAAGCAGTTTTCAGTAAGGTATTCTCTGCAAGCACTGAAATTATCGATAACAGATAGTTTTGTGATAAGGTAATTTGTAAAGGGTAACAAGTAATGAAAGTAAATAAAGTGCAGCAAGATGGACGAATCCTTTTGTAGCAAAGGACAAGCCTGGACAAACTCTTATATTAAGGAAAGCGCTCCCAAGGACACATGGGAATTATCGTCAAACTAGTTTTGATCACGCTCATATGATTCGTGTTCAGTACTTTGATAATTTGATATGTGGGTGGACCGGTGCTTGGGTGCTGCCCTTCCTTGGACAAGTGATACGTCTCCAACGTATCTATAATTTTTGATTGCTCCATGCTATATTATCTACTGTTTTGGACATTATTGGGCTTTATTATCCACTTTCATATTATTTTTGGGACTAACCTACTAACCGGAGGCCCAGCCCAGAATTGCTGTTTTTTTGCCTATTTTAGGGTTTCGAAGAAAAGGAATATCAAACAGAGTCCAAATGTAATGAAACCTTCTGGAACGTGATTTTCTCACCGAACATGATCACGTACTCCTTCCTCCTATATATACCTACATACCCCCAAACGATCAAATACGGAGCCAAAACCATAGTTCCACCGCCGCAACTTTCTATATCCACGAGATCCCATCTTGGGGCCTTTTCCGAAGCTCCGCCGGAGGGGGCATCGATCACGGAGGGATCCTACATCATCACCATAGCCCCTCCAATGTAGTGTGGGTAGTTCACCTCAGACCTACGGGTCCATAGTTATTAGCTATATGGCTTCTTCTCTCTTTTTGGATCTCAATACAATGTTCTCCCCCTCTCTTGTGGAGATCTATTCGATGTAATCTTCTTTTTGCGGTGTGTTTGTTGAGACCGATGAATTGTGGGTTTATGATCAAGTCTATCTATGAACAATATTTGAATCTTCTCTGAATTCTTTTATGTATGATTGGTTATCTTTGCAAGTCTCTTCGAATTATCAGTTTGGTTTGGCCTACTAGATTGATCTTTCTTGCAATGGGAGAAGTGCTTAGCTTTGGGTTCAATCTTGCGGTGTCCTTTCCCAGTGACAGTAGGGGCAGCAAGGCACGTATTGTATTGTTGCCATCGAGGATAACAAGATGGGGTTTTCATCATATTGCATGAGTTTATCCCTCTACATCATGTCATCTTGCTTAAGGCATTACTCTGTTTTCATTAACTTAATACTCTAGATGCATGCTAGATAGCGGTCGATGAGTGGAGTAATAGTAGTAGATGCAGGCACGAGTCGGTCTACTTGTCTCGGACGTGATGCCTATATACCTGATCATACCTAGTAATTCTCATAACTATGCTCAATTCTGTCAATTGCTCAACAGTAATTCGTTCACCCACCTTAGAATACTTATGCTCTTGAGAGAAGCCACTAGTGAAACCTATGGCCCCCGGGACTATCTTCATCATATTAATCTTCCAATACTTTGTTATTTCATTTGCTTTTTACTTTGCATCTTTATCATAAAAATACCCAAAAAATATTATCTTATCATATCAATCAGATCTCACTCTCATAAGTGGCCGTATAGGGATTGACAACCCCTTATCGCATTGGTTGTGAGGATTTGTTTGTTTTGTGCAGGTACGAGGGACTCGCGCATAGCCTCCTACTGGATTGATACCTTGATTCTCAAAAACTTAGGGAAATACTTACGCTACTTTGCTGCATCATCCCTTCCTCTTCGGGGAAAACCAACGCAGTGCTCAAGAGGTAGCAAGAAGGATTTCTGGCGCCGTTGCCGGGGAGGTTCGCGCAAGTCAAGATTTGACTCCCGACAACGAGCCATTTCTGGCGCCATTGCCGGGGAGTCTACGCAAAAGTCAATATACCAAGTACCCATCACAATCCCTATCTCCCACATTACATTATTTGCCATTTGCCTCTCATTTTCCTCTCCCCCACTTCACCCTTGTTGTTTTATTCGCCCTCTCTCTCTATCCTCCCTCTCCTTCTCTATTTGCCTCTTTTTGCCCGCTTGCTTTTTGTTTGCTTGTGTGTTAGTTTGCTTGCTTTTCACGATGGCTCAAGATAATACTAAATTGTGTGACTTTACCAATACCAACAACAATGATTTTATTAGCACTCCGATTGCTCCTGTTACCGATGCTGAATCTTGTGAAATTAATACTGTTTTGGCTGAATCTTGTCATGAAAGATCCGTTTTCTGGCCTTCCTAGTGAAGATGCCGCTACCCATCTAAA